>NW_014040389.1:58696-71556 GCF_001186125.1 Sphaeroforma arctica JP610 | reverse complement strand
AAACACTCCTTTCTTTATATCCGCCTGGTCTGTTGTAGGTGTGGGTTACCTTTTGCTTGCAGCCACATAAACTCTCCTCGCTTTATATCCGCCTGGTCTGTTGTGGGTGTGGATTGCCTTTTGCTTGCAGCCACACAAACGCTCCTCTCTTTATATGCGCCTGGTCTGTTGTAGGTGTGGATGCTAACGGGTGACAAGCAAGAGACGGCGATCAACATTGGATACTCGTGCCGACTTCTGACAGACGATATGAACGTGATGGTCTGTAACGAACCGGACAAGGAGAGGTGCGTGCTCGTGTGTGGTCATGTGTTCCTCGCAGATACAAAGGCGTGTGTTATAGTGAAAGGGGTGTTATCGGGTGATTAAGGGTTGTATTTTGAGATGCGTCGCTCACGAGATTAGGACGCGGTTGTGGTTGCTTAGGATGTGACATTGACGTCTCAGGACGTATCTTTATGATCCTGTTAGGGTTCGTCTAACCCAGATTTATGTTTGGGTCAATTAACTCGGTTTTATTTGTACTGTACAGTGTCGCGGGGTGGCTGTCAAACACGGTAGAGGAACTAAGAAAGGTGCCTGATAAGGAGAGCGCTGGACTGGCTTTGGTAATCGATGGAGCGTCGCTCACCCACGCACTGTCGGAGGAGCTCAGGGGCGATCTATTGGAGGTATGCGATGACATATATGGCTATGAATGTAGTGCTGATTAGTTGTGTGACGTATATGTGTCCAGGTACTATATCCACCAGAGTCTTTGTTCTACATCTGTAGCCGTGTATGTGTGTACGTGTATGAGGGTATCGCTAGTCTGGCTCTGGTCATCGATAGAGTCACATACCCACGAACTGAAGTGCGATCCATTGGAGATATGTACAGAATATCAAGATCACAGATGCAAGGTCATTGACGACATTGCCTGGGCAGATACGTTTATGTGTCCAGACGTTTTAGGCTCTTTCGATAGTGAGCATGTTTATCCTGAGTCATTCGATGAATAGAGAGTACCTTTTAGGCTTGTTCGAAGATAGTAACCATGTCTACCCTGAGTCATTCGATGAATAGAGAGTACCCTTTAGGCTTGTTCGAAGATAGTAACCTTGTCTGCTCTGAGTCATTCGATGAATAGGGATTACCCTTTAGGCTTGTTCAATGATAGTAACCATGTCTACCCTGAGTCGTTCGATGAATAGAGATTACCTTTTAGGCTTGTTCAATGATAGTAACCATGTCTACCCCGAGTTCTTTCGATGAATAGAGATTACCTTTTAGGCTTGTTCGAAGATAGTAACCATGTCTACCCTGAGTCGTTCGATGAATAGAGATACCAATCACAACTGTAGTATACTTTCTGCAACATCAACTCTACTGCACCGCCACGCGCGTCCCTCGTACGCACTCACTAATACCTACACAAGCACAACTGAATAATTCATTCACTATCGCCTGCATAAAGGCAACAGCTTCATCTGCGCATACGATTGATATACCTACACCCTCTGCTACTCAGGTATCGCTAGTTTGCAAGGCTGTCATCTGCTGCCGGGTGTCTCCACTGCAAAAGGCTGAGGTGGTCAACCTGGTTAAGAATCGGTGCAGCGCCATCACTTTGGCTATCGGCGATGGGGCCAATGACGTGTCTATGATTCAGGCTGCACACGTAGGCATTGGTATCAGTGGACAGGTACGAGAATTACACACACTGAGAACTCTAATGGTGTTTCCTATCCATCAATAATGCACCCTGTACTACTGGTTTTCTGCGTCGCGTTTGTCTTCAATTTTCATGTCTGCGAGTGCATCTGCGTTATTTGGGTCTGTGTTTGTGTGCGAAATATCATTTTACGTTGCGCACACATTTATACCGTGGTACGCTACGTTTATCGAACGTATGCAAGTATCGTACGTATGCGTTACAAACGACACCTATACGTTCACACACCCCTTCCCAGCATGTACATCACCATTCGTGAATACATACCCTTATACACATCATCCTTTGCATACTCACAGGAAGGTCTGCAAGCCGCGAGATCGGCTGATTACGCCATTGCGCAGTTCATGTTCTTGCAGCGGCTGTTGTTAGTGCACGGCAACTGGTCGTACCGCCGATGCAGTAAGCTGGTGCTGTACTCGTTCTACAAGAACATCATCCTGTACATTGTGCAGATATGGTTCCAGTTCTTGAATGGCTTCAGGTATACTTCACACCAACCTCACCTCTCTTTGTGTAGTGTCCCGGTACCCGTCTCCGGTTTCAAGATCTCCATATATGCGACAGATGTATAGGCTAACCCAATACGGGGTAGTCCCTCGTCCATGCCTCTCGATATGTATCTTATTGATATCCATGCCTCTTGATACGTAAGTTCACTTCCTTGTATGTATATACATGTCTCTTGATACGTATTTTATTGAGTTTTGCGTATACCCATGCCTCTTGATACGTATATTAATAAACCTTGCGTATGCATGCATTGATCCTAACTCCCTCTCGCGTCACATTCTCGCCAATGACAAACAGTGGCCAGACACTGTTTGACAATTGGATGGTCGCGCTGTATAATGTGATGTTCACGATTCTGCCGCCGCTGTGTCTGGGTGTGTTCGATCGGCACGTCAAGGCCGAAACATTGATGAAAATCCCCCAGGTGAGTGACTCATTTGATGGTTCATTCAGATCTTATATATGTATATATATGTATGTATATATATATATATATATAAATAGTATGTATGTGTGTGTATGTATATATATATATACATATATATATATATATATATATATATATATACATATACATATACCATTCTCACTATATTTTATTGCAATTGGACCTGAAAACACTTTTGCCTACTTCCGCGACCCAGCTCTACCGCTCTGGTATCAACAGCGAGTTCTTCAACACACGGGTCTTCTGGCAATGGACTCTCAACTCCGTCTACCATTCCGCGGTAGTGTTCTGGATCTGTTTTGCTGCGTATACAATGGCGGCTGTACTGAGCAACGGACAAGTGGTTGGCCAGTGGGTGATTGGTACCACCATCTACACAGCCATCTTCCTTACTGGTAAGATGCCTTTGCGGTATATGTATATGTATGTATGTATGTATGTATGTATTTATATATATATATATATATGTGTGTGTGTGTGTGTGTGTATTATAATGTATTATGTATGTATGTGTTTATGTATGTATGTGTATATATATATATATAATATACATATATATATATGTATGCATGTATGTATGTATGTATATATATATATATATATATATACATGTATGTGTGTTTGTGTATCTGTCATGGTTGATATACAGTGCAGTACGTTGTTCTGCAGTAGTGTTTTGGATGTGTTTCCTTGTGTTGGGAAACGGGCAGTGTGCCAGTGAGTGATTGGTGCCTCCACTTACTCGGCCGTTTTTTTTCTTTCAATTGATACGGTGTGTTTGTCTGTGTATGCGTTTCTGCGTGTATATGTGTTCTGATGTTTATGATTGTAAGTTTGTCCATGTATATGTGATTCGGATAATACATTAGCTAAAGGTGTACCTGTGCGCACACGTGTATGGTTTTTGTTTGTTTGTTTTTTGATCAGATATCTCTGTGGTTGTTGAGTGTCTGTTAGCATATCGTTCTGTAAATATGTGAAACCAGTATGTAGTTCGAATAACACGAGGTTGGTTAGTCTCTGGAGATGTCCCTCTGGGAGATATAGTGGTAGTCATTTGCTTTTCATCATACAGTTATGTTTTTAGTCCCCTCTAAAAGACTATTATCAGTTTTCTGGGGTATCCAGGGGTGTGGGTTTTCATTTGGCTAGGCTCTATCTGGCATCTTCTATACTCCCTCGGAACTCTATCCCATACCCTGTGCTGTGGCCTCTGCACATAGCCACGCTCTATATCTGCCATATGCTAGACCCCTATTGTTTGTTCTGCAAGTTTTTATTGGGCAACGCCTTCTCTGGCACTCTTCTTAACCGTCCGGAACGCTAACCTATACTACTCGCCTACTTCTACACACAGCCGAGCTCAAGATTCACATTACTGGGATCGATTGATGTTGACTTGGCGTGTTTTACTTGTAACGAGTCATACACACTCTGAACCGTAGCCATGCCATTTGCTTACCTCCACTTACAGCCACCCTCAAGATCTGCTTAATCATGGACGCCTGGACAAAGTGGACACACGTGTCTGTGTGGGGATCCATCCTCATTTACTTCCTCTTCCTGTTTGTGTATTGTGTGATTTGGCCTGGCATGGGCTATGACATTGCTCAGCCTGTGTACATGATCGAACTGAAGATGTACGGCAGCGCTGTGTTCTGGTAAGTTATCTACACCTCTTTGATATGGCTAATTAACGTATTGCTTACGATAGTTCTCTCGGCGCACAGAGTGTACTCCATCTGGTCCTCAGATGTTTCAATTGGCAGTCAACAGTACTGACACAACACCCCTAAAGTACAATCTCCGTTGTAATAATCTTGCACATCAGGTTCACCATTCTCATCGCCCCTCTGATGGCCAACTCGAGAGACTATATCTGGAAAGCTTTCCACCGTTTCTACAATCCTGAAGACTATCACATTATCCAGGTATTTGAAGGGGGAGAGGTCGTCCGTGTTCTTTCATTCTGAGACCCGTCATACCTGGGCAAACGCCCCTTGTGTATTGACTTCTCTCCACATTCCCAGCTGTGTTTCTTCTGTCCCGGCGTATTCCATATTTTTCACATATGTTGTCTTTCGAAAGGTGCGTTTATTGTACTTGCTTGTCTCGACAGAATACCATTCGTTCATCACATCATCTCACATGTGTCGCCTCAACCTTTGTGTGTGGCTATGACTAAGTGTTTGTTGTTATGACTATGTGTGCGTTGCTATGACTTGGTGTTTGTTGCTATGACTAGGTGTGTATTACAACTCATCATTGGGGACACTCCTCATCCTGTGAGTATAATCTCTTAGTGTAATTTATTCTCTCATGTGTGAAACTCCATTTGAGAGTTATGTTTCCTCAATACTTTGTCTTCCTTTCGTTTCAGGAAATGGAGAGGCTGCAGAAGGATCCCATGCTCATGAAGAGTGCCTTCTCCTTCAAGAAGGTCATGCGCAAGATACAAGGTAAGTATCTGCGAAGCACGCAGCGGCTCCTCCAAGGTCTAGTGCCTGTGTCTAGTTGTTATTACACGTATCTCGCTGACATAGTTGATTATTTTAAATACATCTACACTGACACACGCATAAGCTCACCGCTATCCATCGACTATACCCAGGTGTTACGACATATGTATCCAGAGGATTCGCCTTCTCTCAGGAAGAGAAGCACGGACACGCTCAGGCTGTTCCCACTGTCACCCGGCAACAGTCACAGGATGGGCATGTGGCCGCCACACAGACTGTTGGACAGGTGTGTGAAGTTGTGGTACAATTGAACCAAACCGGGTTGTGCACGTGGCTATACGGATGACTATGCAGTGCTCGCATATGAACGCTTGAATGAATACGATGCACGGGTGCATACTTGGGAGTTGTTTGTGTAATTCTGAATGACAGTACCATGTATTGCGTTTCCTGTGTGTACACTACTTTGCGTCTGTCACAAGATGGTCATGTGGCCGTCACGCCGACGGTTGGACCATTGTGTGAATTAGTAGACAAATGATTAACGCTGGCTTGTGGAATAAAAGTATCGATGCATATATGTGCAGTTGAATGTGTGCGGTGTACTGGAGCATACTATGTGTTGGTATATGAATGGCAGTATTGTGCTTTCTTTTCTTCTTTATGTGCTACGCAGTGACACGATACGGGCAAGTGTGTGTGTTAGTGACCCAATGGAACATAGTAAGATATGTTCGTAAATGTGCGGATAAATGTTTCCTTGTGTCTATGTTACTTCATAACAATCACAAAACGGGCATGTGACGGCCAAGTCTGTTGGACAGATAGGCGCATGGGATAAATTTCGACAGTGTTTGAACACGAACTTGACGTTCAGATTGACGACATATGAAATCTCTTAGTACCATCCTTTATAGGTATCATTATTCATTCATGTCGAATACTCGTAGTTGGCCTCTTACACAAACTCTTAATACCATTCTGTATATATATCATTATCTATCCATGCCCAATACTCGTAATTGGCCTCTTACACGAACTTTTAATACCTTCCTGTATAGGCATCATTTTTCATTCATGTCTAATTCTTGTTTTGCGCTTGGTCTCGAGTCTCAACAACAGTGCTATTGACCCTTTTGTCGCGTGCGCCAATCCACAATAGTATTCTCGCCTGGTAGTTCTGATGTGCTTACACCACGCGAATCATATGTACTGTTAAAAGCGGTCTCTTTAGACGGAAACGTAATTTTAAAGACCCTCTATCATGATATATTCTACAGGCCGAGCTCATCCGTCAATACGACACGCGCGAGGACAAGCCCGATGGCATCTAAGTTTTTTGAAATACGTTATGGCCTGGAATACGTATTTCCCATGTGATACATATCCGCCTCTCCAACCGAACTGCGTACCTACACTCCCATCCAGGGGAATATCTGTGGATTAGTTGATCTAGTCATGAATATGTGTGGATTAGATGAACTGATCACATCACTATAGTTATGTATTAGCTGAAACAATCATTTGTATATCGATTTATGTTATTCCTTTATAATAAATTTTGAATGACTCTGAATTGTGGCTGGGAAACCAATCTGTGAATTCTTGAAAATAATCACTATCACTTTGCATCAGTTGAACCAATCATTTGTATACCACTTTACAATATTGTTGTACATATTATATTCAAATTTTGACAACTTCAAGAAAAATGACAAGAAAAATGACAAGAAAAATACTTGTAGCTTGACAGACAACATCTCTTATTCAACTCTGGATCGTGCTGTGCGCATACGCGCTGGTTGTTCTACTTACTGTTCTGGTAAAGTGCAATAGCCTACGGGTAGTGTATTATAATATAAGCTTCGATTGGCAACGCCAACAGTATAATATTACCCCAGTTTATCTTTGGTTTTTTTTTCCCTAAAGTACCGAATTCTTTTGGGGTCGATTTGTGCTGGATTTGTTCTGTATGCTTGGCACATTTATATATTTTTCATTTAAATTTGTTTTTGCCAATTTATCTTTACTCAAAAGATTGTGGAGAAAAGTCTATTATACCTCTGATAGCAAACACATAATTGCTATGTAGTACACCAGATATGAATGATTTTTTTATGCGTTCATTCCAATAACATAAATGCCGATATTTAAAAATCAAAAATTGAACATATACATATCTGATACGATATGTGTCGGATGCTCCGCACTATACCAGACGAGTATTTTCGTTCACATTTACAATTATATAGCAGGTACATTCATACATATTAATATAATTTTGTGGTACGTATTACAATTGTTGTAGTAAGAAAATTTCTTTTTTAAAAATATGATCGGGTATGTACATAAAGGTATTGACATTCATAAACTTTTAGCATATATATCAATATCCAAACTTGACCACAATGTGTGTACCATATCACAATTTGTGACATTAATCAAATATATATATCTCGACCAGGTGTGGGCATCCGGGATACGCTCCGGAACGCCAGTTAGGTATGTGTGTATATATTTACATAGTCTTTTAAAGGACCAGATGCCGAGCGCCGGACGCCGGGCACCGGGTAGCACGCGCGGGGCACTGCGTCGACAAATCAGAGACTGGGATAAAACAGGTCCCTGTTTATGATACTGTAAAATATAAATCAAACAACTGTGGTGCCACTTGTATGTTGAAGAAGAAAACGTTGAAAACTAAAGTCTTCATTTTCAATATTTAATATAGCTTGAATGCGTATGCAAGTTCATAGGTGTACTGGGTATGCGTTCAATTTGTAGTAGAGCGCTGCTGTATATATATGGGTAGTGCAGGGTAATTACAACTTTGCAGACTCGAAAATTGCAAAGTGCCTACTGCCAACGAACTCAAATACAGCGCGTGATAGAAAGTGGTCAATACTTACGATATATCTATTTGCAGATAATTTTGTCGATTGATTCGACCTTTTATTGCTTCTGATAGTGACAGACGCCAAATAAAATTTAAGAACAAGAATCTAGCAGCTACAACTTCTAAAAGGTTATAAATTTGTATGAATGATGAAAGGTTGCAAGGTTATCCGAAGCTAAAGAATGATGCGTACCGAGAAATTCTTTCCTGTATGAGTGAAAGTTAGGGCATTAATTACTTCACCATCTGTGAAGCTCTCAGCAGACATCAATAACTTGTGCGCCAGGCGAGGATCACGTCATCATTTCCACACATAAATCCTCGGCCTTCCCACCAGCGCATTCAACTGCCACTGATAGACCTAGCGACCACTAGAGCAACGTCAATTGCAACTTTTGTTCTTCAGACGTTTTAAAACCAACGCCTGATGCCTTCAAGCCAATTGAAGAGAATGATCACTCGTTATGCTACTGTATCATTGTCGTCTGTGTATTCTGGTTGCGATCCCAAAATGAACATGGTCGTACGTATGCCACAGACTACTTGCCGGGACCATTGCGCTAGTTACTTCTTGTTGGTTTGTATTCGGCGAGAAATAATTTTTGTTTGGGCTACCATATAATCGAACTCTGCTAGAATTTTTATATTATCAGCTCTATTCGAATAACTTCATCTTGTCCATGGTGTCGACAATAAGCGACTTACAGTTGATTGGGAGACTGACTTACTCAGATTCGTTCAAGCCGTTCCTCATTACATGGGAGACCTAGCAATACACATCAAAGATCAATACGATGCGCAGACGAGGTAGATGTATTATGAGCATCGCTTGCGCCGTGAGCAGTGGCATAGAGCTGTAACCACACACTTCAGTAGGATGAAGGACCAGCACTTAATACATTGTTGGACAGATCGGAACAAGTGCGAATATTCTAATACATATCGGTATTGATGTTTCTTGCCTTGCCATGTGAACGAGAAAAACTTCCCCAAGTTGTTGGTAAATCGTAAATTAGTGCAAAGCCTTTTTTTATCTTGCCTATTTCTGGTAAAGAAAACCCATATTGAGGCATTGGTTTATGGGATGGAGACATATCTGCATCTTATAGGCGCCATCAAATTTGAATTGATCTACTGTCAGAAGGACTATATAGTAAATCTACAGAGATGGAGTGATACTTGCTTTTGATAAGTCCCAGGTTTAAACCTGCCTTTGATCTGGGCCTTGACAACCTTCATTCAACCAATTTATTTACATTAATGAGAAAAAGGTTTGAATAGGAACATACCTCAACGCTTAATGAATAAAAAACTTTACGATACATCAGTCGGTTACTTTTGATCAGTCTGTTCTTTACCATGAAAACATGCAAAGGAAATTGCCGAACTGATGCGTCATTTCCTTAGTTTTAGCTTCAAATGGTTTAGATACGCCTAGTAATTTTTATCAGCCTGGTCTTCATCCTTAGTTTCAATATGATCTAGTAATCACTATACCTAAACTGATGGATATCGTCATTAAGACAAGCTTAGTACTTCTATGAACGTACTATATACCACCAGGTGGTTTCTAACTTCTCTCCTATCATTCCCAAGTATGTGTGCGTGGTCGATATCCTCGTTGCGGTTTAGAATCTATTGTATCCTAAAATCGAGTTTGTGCGGTCGGTATGGAATTTATTATTGAAGTATACCACGCGGCGAGACACGAGTGTGCTTGAGTCAGATAGGATTGAAAATTCTCACCTTTCTGTCGTCATGGCCCGCGTCTAATGCACACAGACGAAATCATCAGACAGGGAGATATATCTCAGAAGTATCCTCACAGTCAGATCCATGCCATATCGATAATGTTCTAGCAGTAAGAGCACTATTCAAGTAGTCGCCACCAATGGGGCTACAGATTGTAGCCACGCAGCTATCGTGAAGTGTGTTCTTTCTTCCCAATATTGTGTCTTGGTTCAAAATTTTCTTCACGGGTGTTTGCAGAGCAAATGTTTTTTTCACAGCCAGATCATTGGCCGAGGTCTGGTTGAGCTGGGAGACGTATTGGCAGTTTGAGTGTCGCTAGTGTGACAAAGAATTCAAGTGAAAGGCTGTTGTTAACTTACTAAATATAAATTTGACAACGTACGAGCCCAATCTCTTATGCTACTTTGTTCTCATGAATCTTCATGAACAAGACAAGAGCTAATTGATCCATTACTTCACACATTTATATCAAGTATTCATTTGTGTAGGTGCAACTACCCAAAATTGTGAATGTATCATATAGTGAGTATACGCCTCACGCGATAGTGGCGATAGCGAAAGACTTTCTTGAAATTATTTTTAAAAAGTTCTCGATAGTAAAAATCTTCAAAGAAGCAGTACCATTTCTTTCAATTCAAATAGAATAAAAATACGATCGTTGTTTACATTCTTCATTGCAAAGACAGACAACTATTTTATAAAGATATATTTGCATCAGAAATAAATGCAGCATTTGCAGTACGGACTAAAGCTTTAAAAGTATCTACAAAACTTTATTTACGAGAGACGTCAAGTACTATACAGCGCTGGCGGCTTTTACTATTAGTTCGATTCGTAGATATTGGGAGTCGAAGTATAATTTGGAATTGCTACAAAAGTATTGAATGGAAATAGTGGTTTGTGGTCAACAGAAACTTTTGAGAACGTATAAATTGAAGCGAATTGAAGCAAATAGTTTTGGATTACTTCTTCTAGCTTCAAGATTCACGAGTATTAAATTGTAGTATTTTTAATACGGACTGAAGCCTTTTTGAGCCTCTACAAACTCTTTTTACAAGAGAAATTGAGGGACTCTTAAGACTACGGCTGGTATGACTAACTCTTAAGACTACGGCTGTTAAGCGTCCCGTTAAGACTACGGCTGTTAAGTGTCCCGTTAAGACTATGGCTGTTAAGCGTCCCGTAAAGACTGCTTCTGGTAAGTGTCCCGCTCTCACCTCCCTCCAAGTTGAGCACCCCTCTCTCGCCTCCCTCCAACTTAGCGTCCCTCTCTCGCCCCCCTCCAAGTTAGATGCCCCACGCTATAATAAATTTACCCAATATGCGTACAACTCGGACTAAAAAAAAGGTTGCACGCAACATTTTATTCATAACGGACACACATCACATACTGCCATAATAATCTCTAACAATTTATGCTACATAGCCAACATATAGCGCATATATCACATACTGCCATACCAACACATGTTACATCATATGCTACATAACCAGCATATATCACATACTGCCATATCAATATATGCGCCATATAATGTCAATCAATTGCATATATAGTGTATATATAATGACTAGTGCAACAGGATCATCATCCATATTTGACTTGTGTAATACAGTATACTTGAAGTTTGTACGATGGCTAGTAAGCAGGCTACACCAGCTACACCGAAAACCCACGAGAATGTCCCCCAAACGAGAACCGAAGTCTAATAATCCGTATTGTACAAAGTATGATGATGATGAAGCCGCAACGATGAGGATAGCAGCAACCGTAAACGGAAGTTGTCTTGCCACAACAGCGACCGACCAAACAAAACTCTTGACCTTGGAGGTAAGGAACCCAAAGGTAAGGAGGAAAAGCAAAAGCCAAAGGGTCTGGCTAATCTGACCTATGACGAGAGGGTTCATGCGCACGAGCACGAGATAAAGACAGGTACCCTATTTTTACTACCCGATAGGAAGCTGTACCGTGTTCAGAATGTGGAGCAGAATGGCGATTGTCTTCCAAGAGCTGTGTGCAAGCATCCCAAATTGAAGAACATGGTGAGGGAAAACGTGGCGACGTGTGACAACGATCTATTTTTGGAGTATGCACAGAATCTATTCTTTTCCAGCGAGCGTGACTGGAAAGCAGCCCTTGCAAAATGAAGGTCTGATATGGTTAAGTCTGGCACCTGGATGGATGATTTGTGTTTCTTAGCCATGGTAATTATGTATGGCATTGATATCTGTACGTGGCGCGTGAGATGTAATAGTAATGTGGGATTGACGACATCTAGATACTTAACTTGGAATTTGACGTCCAGAGGTTTTGGGCAATTGGCTTATTCTGATGAGGTTAGAGGTCACGTGGATGCCTGCCTCGCAGCTGATAGGATTCAGATCAACATCTACTATCAGCCCCAACTTCACTTCATCCTCGCCCCCAGCTAGATAAGCGTACCACTCTCGCCTCCCGCTGGCTCAAATAGCAATTTGCGCACCGCTGCGCACACGTGCATGCGTAGATGCAATTTTATGTACACGGATAAGCACGCGCGCATAGTCACGTATTGTACATACATCTCATAAACATGTCACGTATTGTACATACGTCTCATAAATATACCTCTAAATGTTATGAGAAGTTATTTTTTGAATGCAATGAATGCGTATTTTACATCGTACTCACTAGCGCATAACTGCGTGCACAAATGAATGATTTGAACGTTAATCATATTACTGTTAAAACACATTACCATATATTCATTTATGTTTGTACTTATAAAAACACCTCTACTCGCCTCTCATATTACGCTTGTATGCATATGCGTGTAAAAGTAAATTTGTGCATCTACGCATATCTGCGCATGCACCGATGCATTTGTTTATTGCTTACATATATCGCCCTTCTCTATCGCCCATATGAATAACAGAAGTATATTTTATCATATGTATTTATATACATTGGACTTTCATATTGTATATACACTTGTTTTAGGAATGCGTGAAACAAAAATTAATTGTGCATTGCTCAGTCCTCTCTCGCCCACCTCTCTCGCCCACCTCTCGCCCCTCTCTCTTCTGTCATATACCTCA
>NW_014040389.1:55599-58676 GCF_001186125.1 Sphaeroforma arctica JP610 | reverse complement strand
TATGTATGTATATATACATATATATATATATATGTGTGTGTGTGTGTGTGTGTGTATGTATGTATTTATGTATGTATATATGTATGTATGTATGTATATATACTTCTATATATATATGTGTGTGTGTGTGTGTGTGTGTGTGTATGTATGTATGTATGTATGTATATGACTACATCAGAATTGGACGATGCGATGTACTTCCTGAAAATATATCAGGCTTATATGCACATCCTTGCCGCTTGCTATAGTAAACCCACGTAGATTACTCATCGTTCACGTATACTCAATTTTTTTTAAACCCTAAAACATCCCTTTCACCCACTACAGTACAACCAAATAGAGTTGGGTGTGGAGCGCTTTCGCGTTGCCGAAGTGTTCTTCCAGCCGTCGATTGTGGGCGATGGTGAAGCGGGCTTGACGGAAACGGTATGTGTTCCGGTACATAGCAGGCTGTGTGTGTATGTGCACACACTTATTCTGGTGGAGATATAGATACGGATACTTCACAGGCCTATCATGAACACCTGAGTGTGTGTAGTTGTAGTTGACCCAAGCATGTCGCGATGTCGCACTTCGACGTACCTGTATATTGGTCGCGTGCGTGTGTACACATACACTTGCAACTGCGTACACCCGAGACTCTGCAAGTGTATAGCATACGATCCCATGCAGAATGGATGTATACTAGGATTCGTTTGATAGCACTCAGATGCGAGTGCATACATTCACGCTCGCCAGTGGGTTACTACACGGGTGATATCGGAATATAGTGGATTCTGAATTGCTGGTGAGGAGGCCGAGGGTATGGCTACAGCTACTGTTTTGCAGTGAAAGTGAAGCATCCGATCTATTGGACTCTAAGATACAATATATATGTATATATGTAATATAATTATTATTGTTGTTGTTGTTATTATTTTTATTATTATTATTATTGTTATTATTACTATTATTATTATTATTATTATTATTATTATTATTATTATTATTATTATTATTATTATTATTATTATTATTATTATTATTTTATTATTATTATTATTATTATTTTATTATTATTATTATTATTATTACTATTTTATTATTATTATTATTATTATTACTATTTTATTATTATATATATATATATATATATATATTATTATATATATTATTTCTTTCTCATAGCGATGAAGTACTTCATTACCCTGATTATTTGGCAACAGAAAGTGGAAGTCCAGAAAGTGGAAGTCAACCATTTAAATTATATCTACATACTGACTCGCACACCTCTCTCGCACACCTCTCTTGCACATCTCTCTCGCACATCTCTCTCGCACATCTCTCGCGCCTCTCTCTCGCACACCTCTCGCACACCTCTCTCGCACATCTCTCTCGCACACCACATATTGATCCATCTTGATCTACAAACTATAGAGCGGACGGAGAACATTACCCTGAGGCATTAAAAACTACCATCGTGGACATCACCGGACCGGAAGTAGAAGAGCGGTAAAAGACAACACCGGAGCACGCTTTAAAGGAGAGCAAGAAAACAAAGAGAGAGAAAGTCTTCTCGAGAAAGTTACCTAATCCGGAAGGGTTGAAACCTCCTAATAGCTTATCATCAGCTAAAAATACCCCTAACGAAAATCTGCATGTCCATTGTGACACAGCCGGAATACTGCATACAGGCAGTAACACTGGGATAGAAGCACCGACAGCAAACTCGACTTTGACATCGGCAGTGATAACATTAGCGATGGTGAAGATGGCGGCGACAGAGAAAATGGGAAGGATAACATTCCTGACGATGACAAGCCCGACACGGAAAATGTAAAGGATAACATACCTGACGCTGACGCTGACGAGCTCGATCTACCAAGATTGATACCCAATAAGGATTCCTAGGACTGTGCCATACAACGCGAACACAATTATGACAAAACACTCAAGAGGATATATCTGGGAGGAACAACTACATCCAGATATAAAATTCAAAAGCTGGGCTGAAGCGAGGAGGTTGTGCGATACGATTGCTGACACTTGCAATGTGGTGCTATGTAGCAATGCAGACTTGAAGCGAGGTAAAGGGGTGTTAGCTTGCAACAGAAGCAGTTCTGCCACGAAATTGAGGAACCGCAATGAGGTTAGAAGACATTTAGCTGAGCATGTAACTCACAAGGTACCAAAACATCGCATGAGGCATTCCATAAAATGCGACTGCAAATTCAAGGTAATACTATTTATGCGCCTCTCTCACGCCTTCCTCCACTTAAGCACCCCTCTCTCACCCCCCTCAAATTAAGCGTCCCTCTCTCACCCACCTCTAAGTTAGGCGCCCCTCTCTCGCCCCCCTCCAAGTTCAGCGCCCCACTCTTGCCCCCCTCCAAGTATGACACACTTAATAATATTTTATGCTTTCAGCATAACTTCGTGCACACGGACACACCGCCAGGTTTCGACCCAACTCCATTTATAAGTGGTGAGAGTATGACGGTTGGATAGCGCCAGGAGCAAGTCTTTTTATACACACTGGAGGATGCAACCCCAGTAATGAACAAGCAACTGTTTCGTATATAGCAAGTGGGAAACTGTTCAAATAGGACAAGTTTGGACTCGAGGTAAGCAACTAATGATGTCAGAAAAGGTATATTATATGTGGAATATAATGGTTTTTAGAGAGAAAGAGTGCAAAAGAGTTGAATTCAAAAACAAATTTCATTATCAAATTATATATATGCAGATGATGAACGTCCTAGTTACCATGGCCATGCGGTTCGAAGTATCCAGCACAGCCCAAATCGGTGTTTCCAGGTGAAGTATCCATCACAGCCCAAACTATACATAACATCTGTAAACTTCGATGGAAATTACTAGGTTTCAAACTATATTAAACTAAAATACAATTTAGTCAGTTAGGATTTAGCAGTGGTAGCTTGTGTAAGAATGATCGGGACTGCCTCTTGTTAAGAGCCTAAATATCCTCGATCACACAGGGCGTACCTCTAGCTGTTCTTTATTGAATAATTTTCACTAGAAGTACTAAGTGTTCATGACCACATGCCTAATTTGTAGATAGACATAATAACGCAAGT
>NW_014040389.1:42393-54481 GCF_001186125.1 Sphaeroforma arctica JP610 | reverse complement strand
CATCCGAGTCGTAAGTTATATCAGGAATTTTTTGTCAGTTACAGTTTTATGACACACCATATATTATATACTTACGTTAAATAACCTGTCACACGCTAAATATGAGCTTATTTTTGCATGCATTTATATTCAGAACGCTATCAAACACACCTTAAGATACAAGATGAGCAAACAACTCTTTGACGATGTTAAGACATTGCCGTCTTATATTAAGAGGTCAAGCGCATTTGCACCTGGTGAGGAAATATCAGAGGATAGTCATTAGTCCGTGTCGAAGTCTCCGCCCGCAGTAAACAACATTTATCGTATTCATAGTATTCACTGGCCCCATAAAGGCGATGCCCGGATTGAAAGAAAATTTCCTCCACGCAGCATGCTGTAGTTTAAACAATAAGCAGGACATGACGCATTGTAAGTAAATATTTTAACAAAATATAGAAGCGAGCATGTATCAATGCATGTATTCATTTCTTCTTCGCCTTGAACTGCATTGATATAATAGCATTAATATTTCTGATATAATTAATGATAAAGAATCGGTTAGGTCGGAAAGGACGTGTGAATGCATCGAGCGTGTACACAATGTATGTATGCATACGTACACAGCAAGCATGCATCAATGCATGCTTTCATTTCTTCTTCGCTTTGAACTGCATTGATATAATAGCATTAGTATTTCTGATACGATTAATGATAGAGAATCAGTCAGGTCGGAAAGCAGACGTACCAGCATGCAATAAAATATTTATTTATTTGCATTTGACGTTACCAGTGACGGCTCCATTGATGCTCTCTCTTCTCTCTCGCCCCGTAAAGTTTGCTGTATGTAACCAGATCAATTTCATAAATTTAGCATTATTCGATAACAAACATCAGAAAGTTTACTGACACAAATACAGCTTATTTCACAACATACCTCAGTTATCAGTTACGTATGCGATATACGATGCTCGAAAAAGAATAGTATTTAAATATTTTGTGACCATTATGTTACGCTCGTCTATATACACGTTAATTTATTTATATATTTATTACCTACATGTTTCCCGCTCTTTCTAACGGATCAATAATAACATACTACCTATTTATAGTAAGAAACGTACGAGAGAGGGGCGCTTAACTTGGAGGGGGCGAGAGAGGGACGCTAAATTGGAGGGAGGCGAGAGCGGGACACTTACCAGAGGTAGTCTTTACGGGACGCTTAACAGCCGTAGTCTTAACGGGACACTTAACAACCGTAGTCTTACGAGTCCATGAGAAATTGAATATTGCATCACTGGCCCCGAGTGAGTTTCTCGCGTAAGTTCGATAATTCTAACTTCCCTTCAATCTTCCCAAAACCTCTCCAGCGAATATGAAGTCTGATGCACATATACATATACATCCAATTGAAATAAACAATATTATCCCTAGACGAGCGCAGCCTATAGGTTTAGTATGACTCGTATGTATTGGTCGAATTCGAACTTTATATAGTTTCTATAATAGTCAGACTAGAAACAAGTAATTTTTGGCCAATGAAAATCTGAATGAGAACGTCTTAATTGGAACAAATTGAGGCAAATGGGTAAAGATTGCTTCTTTTAGAAAAATGCATGCGATTGAAAACGTTTAGCTTCAAGATTCCCGGACAATGGACGACATGTGGAATAATCATTCGTAATCAGGTGTCAGTATTTAGTAAAATTAATACTACATCAAGACGGGCGGTGATATGCGTTTCATGCCTTGCTCTACCTTTGAGATGACAGTGAGTAGGTATACCAACCGCTCCCTAAAATAGAAAATACGGCTCGGATAAGTTTGCACCATGTATGCTATTTTCGGCCATCACATATTAAATGATTTTGATTTACTTGTACGGACTGCTGTAAAGACATTCTTAGATTTGAAACAGTTTCTGGCAAATTCGCATTTGTGCACTGAAAGTAGATGAAAGAATACCAGAGATGACAAACAAATATTCGAAATGCATATAATAAAAATGAAGGAGTTCTTGCGATCTACAATTCAAACGCACAGGCAGGTCTCGGTCATATCTCGCCTAGATACTTTAATTTCAGGAAAAAGTAAACCTTTAACCTGCAACAAGGCTATCGATAACTCACACACAATAACAACTATAGGGGTGATGTCTTCAACCTCAATCTGAAATGTCAAATAACGAGGTTTTTTAGTTTGAATGCAGCCAATTCCTAATAATGCAACAGGTTCTTTGTTTTCCTTTCTTCAGTACGAAATATCTAACTACATCCATTAGTGTACTCAGGCGAGCATATCACACCTAGCTAAAATCTCAATAAAGAACAGGCAAAAATTTATTGTAGAAAGAATAATACAAAGGCTCTCAATCAGAGGCAACCTAATATTCCATCAGTTAAACAGTCGACGGGCAGCAAAATCTAAATGAATATTGTCGATTTGTTTTGATTTACATTACAACACTTGATAGTAGTTTGCATACAATATAAACCATCTACCACGATTCCGGCTGTCTCCATCGACAAGGTGCACCCGACGTCAGTGTAGACCATATATAATATTGCTGAACTATATTGCGACTCGTAATTGGACTCCGAGGTCCCCCGACCTCAATCAAAACGTGGTATTTGTTATCTCGGATGGTGCAGCAGTTGATAACAGGTTGTCGACAGCAATTATTTGCGATCGTCTGGCTGCATTCATTTCTACATTCAGAGGCCTGCTACTTCGCCCTCTGGTTACCTGTCCACCCTATTCGGTGAAGCCAAGCGAAGGATCAATTGATTTTATTCTATATTTATTGATGTATATTATACAATATAGAACATTCTTGTCTCTGACAGTGCACAATTTTCCTGAGATAGGCAGCCAAGTTTAATCTCCGTTTCACGTGCGCACATCGAATGCTGCAGTTGAACTATGCAGCTTATACATAGGTCATTTAACGATATGTGTATTCATAGCCCCTGACACAAATGATCGTACCAAGTAATAGTGACATGGAAACTATTTTTAGAAGCAATTTGGTCTGACTAATATGCTCACATCTTAAGCGCCAATGCCCAATCTCTTCAACAATAAAGCAATGATTTTGTACGCCCCCGGTCCAGGCCTAGTCTTCTCATAGATCACACACCATTTTGCAAACGTGCAGGAACCGCTTTGTCAGTTCACAAATGCATGTGGACACATAAGTCTTAGTGGGGATATACATGTCCCTCGTGACGGCAGTTTCGCTTTCTATTCGCTTTCTTGAGAGCCAATTATGGCATAGTGTTCCTTTTCCCCCATACTCCTGGTTATCAATTGATTTTATTCTATATTTATTGATGTATATTATAGAATATGGAACATTATGTGTTGCCTCTGACACTGCACAAATTTTCTGAGATAGACAGCCAAGTTTAATCTCTGTTGCACGCGCGCACATCGGATATTGCAAAGAGACTATGCAGCATATACATAGGTCATTTAACGATATGTGTGTTCATAACTATTGACAAAATCGCGTCGCTGCTTACAGTTGCACAAATGACACAAATGACCGTACCAAGTAGTAGGGATAATATTATTTATTTCAAAGGAGATAAGTTAAAATGTATATCCTTATGGGATGGCTCTCATAGCTGTTGTAATGGCTGGGGAGAGATCGAAGAAGTGGTCATTAGAAATGATTGTTTAATTTCATCACAGGTGCAATGCCATGAAAACGATTTCTAGAAGCAATTTGTCCTGACTAATGTGCTCACACCTTAGCGCCAATACCCAATCACTTCAACAATAAAGCAATGGTTTTGTAGGGCCCGAGTCCTAGTCTTGTCAGTGATCAACACATCATTTTAAAGCGTGCAGGAATCGCTTTGTCAGTTCACAGATGAATATGGACACACAAGTCTTGGTGGGGATATACATGTCCTTCATGACGGCAAATTCGGGTTCTATTCGTTTTCTTGGTAGCCAATTATGACATATAGTGTTCCGTTTCCCCCCATACTCTGCTGATTATCAATTGATTTTATTCTATATTTATTGATGTGTATTATAGAATATAAAATATTCTGTGGTGCCTCTGACACTCATACATTTTCTGAGATAGACAGTCAAGTTTGATCTTCGTTGCACGCGCGCACATCGGATATTGCAACTGGACTATGAAGCTTGTACAATGACCATTTAATGTAATGTGCATTCGTAACTAGTGACAAACTCGCGTCTTGCTTACAGTTGACACCCCTGACACAAATGATCGTACCAAGTAATAGTGACATGAAAACTATTTTTAGAAGCAATTTGGTCTGACTAATATGTTCACATCTTAGCGCCAACACCCAATCTCTTCAACGATGAAGCAATGATTTTGTAGGCCCTCGGTCCAGGCCTAGGTCTTGTCACAGATCAACATACAATTTCACAAGCGTGGAGAAATTGCTTTGTCAGTTCACAGATGCATGTGGGCACATAAGTGTTGGTGGGGGTATACATGTCCTTCGTGACGACAGATTCGCGTTATATTTGTTTACATGATAGCAAATTATAGCATATAGTGTACCTTTTTTTCAATTTACTCAGCTGATTATCACCTCGTTAAAAAGGGGCGACTCGGCTGGTGAAACAGTTTCAGAAAAATGTAAACTATATCTTAGATTTTTCCATCACTTGTGGACAATTTACACAGATCATCATCCTTCGCAACACTTAATCTTTGGCGATCCTTTAGGTAGCGCTGGTAAGTACTCTTGTTAGCGTTTAGAGGGTTGTATCGTGGGAACTCGAGGTTGAGGGACAAGCGAGTCGCATCTTGAGACTACTGATACGAAGGTGACTAAAAGCTACTTAAGAAGGTTTAAATTTAACCCCCAACTAAATAGCTCTTACCGCCGGATAATTTTATGTGTTTTTATTCCTGTACCGCGAAGAACGCCTTTCCTATTTGCAGACGAGAATGCTGTAGCCTATGGTGCACCCTTCCTGAGGAGTATTCGTGCGTGTGCTCGCGAAAGTCATGGTGTCGATATCATGCTGCTGTGCCTGTGGATACCAGCAACCAAATTTTTTACTCCCAAAACCCAAAGTTTTCGCTCCACTATTAAAGAGAATACTCTTGCATTATAGACATGAATAATTGACTCTCTCTTGCGTAGGGACCCACTCCAAAATACATTGTCGCGAAATTTATCGCATTGTTGGTCTCAGTTGAAGCACTATTTATTTAGAAAAATGGCAGTATGTGTCACACAGCATTCATCGTTATCAACGCAGCCTACTGCAGCTTCCATCATTTCCACACCTTAGAGCAGCCGGTGCTTGACAAAGCAGATGCCGATAGCTATGTGACACTTTCGGTTTAAGCCTTGAATGTCCGTCAAAGGAATATATTGCCCCTCCCCAGCGCCACAGCTCGGTCTTGACCCTGTCTCCACTGAGCATTGCAAGTCGACAGTGTCTTTCGTAATAAAATAAATATACAATTTTAACGAGGCTGAAGAGTACTTCATTTTACCTGACCCAAGATGGTGCCCCTCTTGTGGTTGGTAGTTATCATTGTATGTAGCGCAGTACATGCGGTTTCTATTCACATACAGGCACGGACAGAGTTGCTGGCGAAAGTTTGATTCCCTATTAAGCTGGAATGACACTTGCGCTTTTGCTCGTATGACCAGGCATTCATGACAAGTCTACCATCTTCGATCCTCGTATAGTGCTATGGAATCCGGTTCCTCTCGACAGTCTCGTAGGGTGAGCGGTCTGATCATCCAAGAATTCATGGACTTGTAGATGTCTGGACCTGCCGCATAGGTACAAGGTTTTGATTTGGGCATAAACAGGAAAACGTTCACGGTTCTAATCAAGTAATGAAAGGCTATCACTACCAGCTTGGACTTACTTTTCTCCAGTCTGTGTACATTTATTCGAGCAGCCATATATCTATATGGCTGGAAACGATACTACCTTTATATCCCAGAAGTTTGTAAGCTTTACTGCCCCTTATGATATGAATGTAAACACTGTCTGGATTAGAACCTCACTGGCGATAGATATCCTGTCGCGGTTCGATTTCGTGAGCGGCTTGTCTTCCATCCAATGGCGAGCACTTTATACATAGTAAATACCGAGTGAACGAGGGAGACCAGGAACTTCATTTGAATGTCGCTGTCCGCCAGTTGTTGTTCACCCCAGTGCTTGCGCAGGCTACATTGTGAAATGAAGAAGCTATCCATTTGGAGCGAGCTGCGCATACATCACATCTCACCTATACCGATAATACCTAGATAGAAGACGGTTTCTTTATTCTTGTGGAGCTTGGTCATATTCAAAGCTTGTCCCGATCGATCTCAAGCCTCCCAGACTGGACGACTGTGCCAATCGAGCAGCAGCAGCGCCTCTAGCTATCCCTGGTCCAGCACTCACCCGGATGATCGCCACTCGAGCTTGCCTACGGCTTATGCTTGGAGTGCTTTCACTGTCCTAGTCGCTATGTATATAGATTCTAATTTGTGTTGCCTATGTTAAATCAGCTAATAGTCACCTGACTGTGTTCTCAGCTTCAACTTCACGATCCATTTGCAACCCCGTTTACCTAGTCCCCGGGCATGAATGGGAGGATTCGGTGAGAACTTTCCATACATAGCTAGTCACGAATTCAGGATTCGGTTTTGTAACTTTTGACCCACTTGCGATTGACAGATATTAGACGACAAATTTATTTATTTTTAGTCAGTGTATTTATTTATTTAGAAACTTGATTTTATTCTAACAGCGAAATTATTGCTTAACATTATATTAGTTTTCTTATTAGCCATTACACTGCCCCCACTGCTGTGTCCCCAAGAAGTTCGATAATAAACTAACCACATGAATTAAAAAGCTCGCTCGCAACACTTGTGACCAAAGACCCGCCAAAGCTCTCATAAACTTCACGAGTAGTACTTGACCAAGCGCAACGCACGAAATCATCCCTTGGCAGTACATGTCACATTAATCTAGCTGAGTTATCCGTAATCTTAATGTGAATAGGCTGGTATCACCAATATTTTTTCCTATCTATAAAAATTTATTCTAAATCCTGAACTATAACTAATAGCTCCAACTCGAAATAAATCATCCCCCCTTCCCTTTTCCCCAAAGGTTGTCGACACAACTGGACATTGCCCCGTCAATCATAGTCTAAGATTGGCAACTGCGCATTACATCTACCCTACCCATTGCCTCGGTTTCCACGTTCCTGCAGATTTTGGCCCTATTTGTAGTATAAAGCTAGAATCTTCCACATTCTCGGGTTATTCTCTACATGTTAAGAATTTGAAGCTTCCACATACGTATCTCTCCATTCTCAATTGCTACGCTACTTGTAGTTGAGAATTGGCAGCTTCACAGCCGAATGCTGTGGACATGAGCGGCGTTGTATGGCTTCGGGACACTCGCGGATAGTCAGA
This sequence comes from Sphaeroforma arctica JP610, assembly GCF_001186125.1. Lineage (NCBI taxonomy): Eukaryota > Ichthyosporea > Ichthyophonida > Sphaeroforma > Sphaeroforma arctica. The sequence goes on along the minus strand of NW_014040389.1, from coordinate 47,066 downwards.
TCTTTGTTGATGCAGACTGTGACTTGTCCAATATGTTGTCGATCTCTACACAGGAATACGATTAACATGAATATAAGAAATCTGATTGCGATAAGGTCAAAATTTGATTGAATACGATCCTTGCTGATGCAGACTGTGACTTGCCCCATCTCGTGTCCCTCCTGAGCAACATCATAGTGAGAAGAATAATTCAATAACAGTTTTAACAGAAAATACGTAGAAGTGATTTTGATCGTTGCTAGTACGCGGCGTGAATGAACCAATGTTGTACTGAACTCGACACAGTACTGTAGTCTGTGTGATTGAAGCAGAAATTCAGAAAAAATGTAGTGAAAATATCAAATCGGGGTTTAAAGTTGATACACAATGAGACTCAAACGATCCAGTGTCGATCGATACACAACTGATATAGAAAAAACAATTCATTCTATCTTTCATGTTTGGGAGAGTTAGCAATTTTATAGCACACCAGTAATATTTAAATAAGCCATTGCCAATGAATTTACAGGTCAGCTCAAAATCTGGGTAGGCTATCATCAATTCACATAAATCTACATATTTTGCGTCAACTAGACGATCTGTGACCCGCTTATATTCCAATTCTTTTGAAATCGAATCACACACGTGTACGCAAGTAAACATTCATGCAAATTTAACAAGCTATAACGCATGCACATGATTATGATATCAATGTTTTCAGCATAACTATACATGACCCAATCACAGGTGTATAACTTACTGTGATTGGCGACCACACGCGATCACGGGCGTAACACCGAAGGAATCTTTGTAGGCACCAATGAGAGAGTCCATGTTGAATGTCTTCGAGTTACTGGGGACGTCGATGTTGTGTGTCTTCCACACCTGCCATATTTGCGAATTCGTGCAATACATGTTTACGGTTTCGCAATGTAGAGATAGATGCAGATGTATGTCCAAGACATTCATACGTTGCACATGTGTGTTTTCGACTGTGTGCATTCAATATACCAAAGTGAATAGTATATTTACATATACAACACACAAGCATGATTGGCGCTATGCATAAGATGTATAGTCTATCATATAGATGGGCGAAATACCGACCCGGTCATTGCGTAGCAAATCACAGCTAACGTACATCCCCCTCCAATTTGTAACACAAAGGCCGTAGCTATGGGCTGTTTATTTTTTAACCTGTCTGAGTTTGTTGAGAGAGAGGAAAGGCTATGTGCTCTGGAGGAAATACTACCGCATGACACTCAGGTAGAGGCACATAAATTTAATTCTGCATCATTTCTTGAGTTTTCATTCGACTAAAATCTTAAAAATTAGCTGATTGATTCGAGCCACCACTGTCACGACCGTTCGAACACAGTCGAGCAAAAAAAAATTCTACAACACTTTGAGAAATCCGTATCTGTTCTTGCTGCATGAATAGTTGAGTCACGTCAACCGCTAGCGCAATGAGTATCCACAGTGATACATGGAACAGTTTACTAATATAACCAAGCACAAACACAGCACATATAATTTACATTCGCTCTATGTAATATCCATTGTGTTGGAAAATTCTACAGTATTTAACAAATCTTTGAAAAGCAGATATCTCGGTATAGATCTATTGACACGAAGGTATGACTATTGCTATCGCTCTTGCTATGCGTAAACGTAGGTATACTTCCTTGCACTCGACGATGTGAATAATTACGATTGCAAAGTTTGGGGGTCGTACATTATTCAACAGCAAAGCAGTTTTTCCACGTCAACGCTGTCACAATAGAACCATAAATCCACACAGCCAACTACACACCAGTCAAGCCAACACCTGGACAGCATACCTTGAGAGGCTCGTACTTGCGGAACAAATCCATCGCCGCCTTGAAGTATTGTCGCTGTGAGGTCAACTTGGGATTATTTCGAATCGCACACACTCCGTGACGGCTCCATTCGTGCTGCCAGAAAGAAAACATGGGTGTCCGCTAGAGAGTAGATGTGTTGCCAATGCGGATGCTGAGGTTAAGTATCATCGTGTTGGTGTGCATGCGTGCGATACTTCTACGCCCGCGGGCTGGTATGTGCGGATACTCATGTGGAGGTGGATATGCGCGGGCACACGTGTGTACAAATGAACGCACATGCTTGTGTCCGGCAGTTGCGCGTCCATGCTGGCATCGCATTTGTACTCTGGCGTGTGAAGCTGTGCATATGCCTGGATCTCCCACTCTGTGGATGTATATTCTCGCGCACGTAGTATACTTCTAGGGTTGCAACAATAGTCGAAATCGCCTCTTGTACGTGTGTGGACGGGCGAGATTGTGAGCTTCGCGCTAGGGCCTAGATGCACACCATAAAAGCCTCAGTCAACCAACAACTAATCTCATGTACTTCTAACTGCCAGTATAAAATACAAATAACAGAGAAAACGGATAGCTGTACGCTTACATACCGGCAGCATATTGGCCCAAAATCGCAGGAGACGCGGTAACAACGTCAGGAGCGATAGTTTGCTGAATTTGGGACCTGGGCAATACTGGAAGAAATTATACGAGTGAAATATTAGAGATTGTTTAGTTTCTGAGAGTTGGACGGTACTGAGACCGACCTGAGCGGAAACCATTCTTGAATTTTGAATCATGACAAAAATATGAAGATAGGCAAAATAAGCCAAATAGTCTTACATAAAGCCAAAATAGTGAATAGAAAGGATCACAGCTGCATATGCAACGCCACGAGACAGAGTACTGAGAAATTCGGCTGGGAGCTATGATTACAATTTTGCACAAGAGACATACATTGATTTAAAAGAATTGTATATCCACTAAAGAGTTACGGTGCTGTGTTCAAATCACAAAATAATTCGCTATCCATCCATGGCTTGACTTTTTGGCGAAGATCACGAGTGTTGTAGCTGATTTGACGACGAGTTTATGACTGATGACGCAATCACTTCCATGCTGCATGCGCCCAAATCATTAATATATATATATATATATATATATATATATATTGTTTTATAGTATATATATATAATATAGCTCAAATGTATATATATATATATATATACAGTTATAATATATAATATAATATATATATATATATATATATATATTGGTTTATAGATATATAAGTATATAGCTCAAATGTGTTTTGAATGCATTGCATTCAGTACAAAGTACATAGTGCAGATACGCATATATAATATAAATTTTATTTAGCACAATAAGCACGCCTCGCCAGAATGCTGCACAGGTAGGCACTATTCACACCACCTTCGGGTTAACATAAGGAACACTGACTGCGTAATTCGACATACATCCCCTATCCATACGAGAAGCTTATATACATATACACACACAAACACACACTCCTGCAAATGTGCACGCATATATATGGTAGTTACAGGCGTATACCACAAGAAAAACAGTCTTATTGACAGTTTTCACGACTGTACCTGAGGCCAATGACCATCCTCTCTTTCTGGCCATAACCTGCAAGTGATAGCGAGAATGAAGATTACACACTCGTTCATCGATGATAATACGTTTTGTATACAATCGAGCCGTAGCAGCAAAACGAAAACAAGGGATAGCTGACATAGTCTAGTGCGTACGACTATAAACTTGGATTGAAAAGTATTTGATAATTATGCATGTGTACCGAAAATCTATCGATGTACCAAACAACTAAATGAAATGATGTACCTACACTCAACACTAAAATAGCTACACGAAATATGCGTTCAACGAAAAAACACCAACCTTGAAAAAGCATATATTGTGTCTGTGCAAATTCCCAGACGAGAATTTTGCAGTCAAAGCACAGTGTGCTATAAATGAAGTGCTTAATACTCCCAATGGTTGTACAGGCACAAAAATTCTGAACATTGCCACAGTTTGCTGGAGACATCATCGCTTGCAAACACACTATATACACTACAGCACCAGAAACAAATTTACGCACTTCATGTGTTATTAAAACATTCAAATACAATATTCTACGTTGGTTTGCGTAGATGCTTCATGATATACCCATGCAAGGAGAAGCCCTTCACTTTGGTGGGGATCTTGCAGCTGGTTCTTTCCTCGCAGAACGTTTCCGGCCAGGTCATTACCAGCAAGAAAAAGTCATAACTGTGTCCGGAAATACATTGCTATTTTAATGATAAATGTTTAAGCAACTTTGTACGTCACACAGTCAATGACTTTCACAAAACCAGTACTATTCTCCGGAAGTAGATACCAGAAAATCAGATTGAGACCCTTTAATATATGTCAGATGTGGGTTCATGTCAAAAGTAGTAAGGTCAGTTAAGGTGCAAAGCAGGGTATAGATTACAGTTCGTAGATGAATGCAGTAATAAATGAAATCACATGTCCTACACTATTTATATATGTACATAAATGCAAGCAAAACGCACCCACAAACAAACACACACCCACATATATATATATATCCATATAAATACATAAATACATACATACACACACACACACATATATATATATATATATATATATATCCCTATACATACATAAATACATACACACACACACACATACATACATATATATATATACATATATGTATTAATATATATAAATATATATAAGTATATATATATATATATTGTGAGATCTAACGCTAGTTAACAACGATTCTTTTAATAGTTGGTAATCAGAAGTATTGAGGCC
>NW_014040389.1:37483-41138 GCF_001186125.1 Sphaeroforma arctica JP610 | reverse complement strand
ATATTTGTATAGCCATTATATATATATATATATATATATTCCTATATATTCCTATATCTACATGACTATCTATTTCTAATTAAATATCTATCCATCCATACATGCAACCACGCAACCAACCTCCCATCGTCGTATCTCTCTATACTTATCTACCCATCTATTTATTTGTATATCAAACAGTGCATAGATTGATATATTTGGTACGGAACTGGAACTTTTCGGACCTACCTGTTAGTATCATAATTTGCTGCTACTTCAAATCCTTCGTCACTGTCCTCCGTGCTCGCACCTGCGCCATTCTGTATGACATCATTTGAGAAAGTGACTAGTGGCCACTTATTGTCAGCTTCATTGGCTTCAATGTAACCATTATTGTTTTTTGGACGTGTGAGTATGTTGCCAGCTTCCACCATGCGACAAACCATAAGCGCAACGAGCAGGTAGACAACCACCAGTCTGAGTCGCACCGCAGTATAGAATTGAGGTGACATTATCAGTAAAGAATAAAGTAATACTAGTAATAATTGTCACTATTGGTGCTGTTCATTTATATACAATTTAGAAAAATAATAATACTATTTGAACTATTTACATAACAATACCTTTATAAATAACTAATAAATGATGTCATTATATGACGAACAAACAGCATTTTTGAGCTTTTAGATAAAAATAGCTCTTTAATTTCAGTTTTTCACAGCCACTGAGCGTCTGATCCGCATATAAAATGTTGAACATGTAGGGCCTAGGGCGTAGGGCGTAGGGCGTAGGGGCGTAGCTATGTACTTTCTTTTTTATCAAAAAGAGGCGATGCTTTTGCTTTTTATTTTTATTTGTTTTTACAAAAATATAACAATTGAAAAAACAATTATGTACATGTCACATGATGACACACAAATTGTCAACTGTTTTATTTTTAAAAAAAATAGTAAATTGTAGGCTATGGCTCACCGCTCAACTCTGTCAAGCATTCAAAATTGGTTTTGAGGTTTTTTATATATGAAAAAAGGAATTTGAATATGTATGTCATAGCCTTGTTTATTAAGTTTGCTGTATGTTTTATTTATACAAAGATTTCCGCTCAAGACCCTATAGGAACTGTGAACAAATATGTCACCAGACCAGTCATCTATGTTCACAATTACAACACGTACAAGAAAGTTGTTTTTTACAAGCCGTGTGCACTAACTCTGACTATCCTGACATCTACTTTGCAAATCAAATACGACATTGGCACAGTTTAGAGCAGAGCTGGGATTTCACAATAAGTACTGGTCATGCATCTTTTCTGGTAGCTTTATCAGTCAGCAGTTTGGTTCTAGGATGATATTTTCTTCTTTTTATTTTGTGAACTTCGAGTATCATCTCAGGTGCCCCACAGAATACCTTAGAGGAAAAAAGCGGAGGTGGTTGCACTTGTTTTGTCCTATAGCAGCATTTTCGAGAAATATGGCAGTCTTGTGTTCTGATATAGCATCATTTTCGAGAAACTATGGCTGTCTGTTTTCTATAGTGTCATTTTCAATAAAAAAAAGCATTGCCTTCTAAATTGAACAAAAAAAGTCTACTTCTATATCCTCATTTTCGATAAATGTCTAGGACTTTCGGCACAAGTTTATTTCATATTCGCGCAAGAACTTCTTGTATGTGCACTGATGACTGGATGGTTATTAATTTTACGAAACTAAGTGGGGCATTTTGGCTGCAAACCAGTGTGGGATATCCAGTCAGTAGTGAGAACCACCATTTAGTCCCACGCACCCAGAAGCAGCGAGATTAAATAATTACTATTGTCACGGTGAGCGTGTCGGATGGCATTTGAAACAAATAGTTGCTCTTATGATTCAAAAATCAATTATGGTATCTATTGGCAGTTTTGCAAAACAAATATTCATCTTCATTGGGATGAATGTGCTGCTCTATATACATGATTCTCTGGTATTGTCTCAGAATTAATTTGTCCCGAAGAGGATCTATGCTTATTCCGGCGACACGACTTACAGTGATGTATCCATGTAACCTACGACTTACAGTGATGTATCCATGTAATCTACGACTTATAGTGATGTATCCATGTAACCTACGACATACAGTGATGTATCCATGTAGCATGTAGCCTACGACATACAGTGATGTATCTATGCAACCTAAGTTCTTGCGGTGATGGAATTCAAAAAAAAATGCGGGCTGTGAGCGAAACTTATGAACTGTATTATCCCCAATAAGCTGATAAAGAAAATGCTACTTTAAACTGAGACCAATTCAACAGAGAATATCCTGTACTAGAACGCCGTCACAGTGTTCCTTGGGTTGGCAATGTTGCACCGAATGATACTGTGTTTCCTGGCTAAGAGCTTCACGGTCTCGATACTAGTAGTTCAAGGCGGCTAAACTTCTCGAGGTGGCTGCTGGTATATCAGCAGCACATTGGTGATTAAAATTTGGCGAGTCAGCCATAGACTTGAATTTGATGCGGTTGTCCACAGACATCACAAGAAAGTTGCCGTCTGGGAACAGGACTCCATAAGCTCCTGCTCCAAAGATTCCTCCGTTCCAAACTGGCCGTTTGCCACCGCCCTTTGGTTCCATAGCGTACGTGATTAATTCTCCGTCGAAGGTGATAGTAAGTTTACAACCGTATGGACACTTGCTCTTCCATTGAGCTTCGTAAATAGTTGTATTATCGCTCGCAATGACCATGTCCTTGCCGACTGTGAGCGTTGTATTGCACGGAGCGACTAATATCTTGGCAGCAGAGCAGCTGTGACCAGACGCCAACACGGCATCTGGGAAGTTTGTTACGTACGTGGTGAGCATAGTTGTCGCCACAGCCACGTCCTCAGAAACACCTTGCACTCCCAAGGATACATCAAATTGTGACGTCGTGACATCAGGTACGGTATCTCCTAGAAGCGCCACGCTTCCAGCCGACGCGTCAGAAGCTACATCCCCTGTGGCAGAGCCCACACTAGATACTCCTTGGCCACCTCCAACACTGACACCACCTTCCTGTCTTGCATCAGATTCATCGATTGAAATGTCTTGTGATGAAACAACCCCCTCAGTAGTCCCGCTAACAATACCACTATACAGATCAGTGGTTGTATCATAAGTTGTATAAGTATCATAAGTTGTATACGTATCATAATTTGTATAAGGATCATAATATGTATACGGGTCATAAGTTGTGTACACATTAGTATAATCAAACCCATAAGGATTGGATGTATCTTGTCTGCGCGCTCGTGTACTTTTTCTTGAGAATATTCGTGATTTCCCGTCCTGGATTCGGGCAGGGGTTTTGAGGCCGAGTCTGTGCGGCGCTGTGTTTCTGTACTTTGTTCGCAAACTCGTATTCTCTACTGTCTTCACTTCCCCTATCACCCCGGAGGTGAGCGCCAACACAGCAAAAAGTGTGTTTGATTTCATAGTGGTCGATATTGTGTTCTGATGTTTACTTACTAGGTATATGTACTTCTATAATAGCTATGTTTTTATGCTCATATGATGTATTTATATATATATATATATATATATTTAGTAGACACACATATATATACATATATATATATATATATATATATATATATATTAGTAGACGCACACACTATATATATATATATATATATATATATAGTANACACAACACACACAC
>NW_014040389.1:32765-37463 GCF_001186125.1 Sphaeroforma arctica JP610 | reverse complement strand
ACATACCATTATATACTATATATATATATATATATATATATATATATATTATAAGACGACGACACACTATATATATATATATATATATATATATATAGACACACACACACACTCATATATATATATATATATATATATATATACGCTCTATTTACTCACTACTTCCTTGTGATTACTAAGTATTTAAAAAAAAATTACCATTCAGAATTTCAGACACATGACGATGTGTGCTGAACTGCTGATTCTGAAATTGCTGAATAATGCTGAATAATACTGATTGCTGGCTTCTGCCCTTCTACTCCGAATTCCGCCTTCACAATTTCAAAGAGTCTTGACTCTTGAGTCTTCACTGACTTCACACTTCGCAGTTCACAGTTTCACACTCTCACTCTCACAGACTTCACACAAGAAAAGTGTTTCACAGTCATTTGAAGTTGACACTATTATTTTAGTAGTTCTGTTTACAAACGCAGAGTCGCAGACGTCGTACATACACGAGCAGTTGAGCACACGAGACATAAACTCCCGTTCATGAATCTCGAATGCTTTGGCCTCTCAGGGCTCAAGCCCCTACACACTAGTAGTAGTAGGCTAGTAGTAGGTAGCCCCTTCCTCCTCTCGCAGTCCATACTCTATAGTCCATAGTCCATAGTCCATACTCATAGACCACACTCCACACTCCACACTCCACAGTCCTACACTACAGTCTACTCTCTAGAGTATAGAGTAGTCTACACAGCCCTCAGCACCTCACTAACAGCCCTCTCTAAATAGTATATACTACTCTCTAGAGTAGTAGTAGGGTTTATTAGTTATTACTCGAGCGACAGTGATACAGACAGCACAGGCTCAGATTCACAGTGGCACCTGGGGGCTGTCGGGCTGGGCCTGGGAGTATGGTTATTGGTTCCCTCAAACCGTTTTACGTTAAAACCTTTATAAACGGTCAACTTTTATTTCATATGCGGTCCTTTGTATGCTCATAGGTGCAATTTGCTGGTCTAAACACCTAAGTGTGTACCAAGTTTACGATACGAACTAGTTCTATAAATGTATTTAGGTATAACCTTTATAACGTCTTAAAATTGAATAAATATGCGTTTACGTTCAACTTCTATCCGAGCTTAGACGGGGCGGGCCAGCGGAAGGCGGCGGGCGGGCGGGCGGGCTGGTGCCTGGTAGCCTGGTACTACATAGAGTTGGCAGTTTGCCGTTTGGCACAGTCCCGCCGCCCGAGACACAGAGGCCAGAGCCGCTGTAGACTCACTCGGGGAGTTGTAATTATTTACGAGTAGTTTGTGTGAGATTTCGCATTTTTCAATTTCTGACTATGTATATATAAAACTTTAAAAAAAACCCCCCATAAAAAATCAAACTGTATATCAAACTTAAAAAAAATGTAAAAAAAACTGTACTGTAATAAATATTTAGTTGTTTGTTTTTTGTTTTTAAAAAACAAACAGGGATATAAATATAATATATATGTATATATATATATATATATATATAAAATTGAGTACATATATTTTATGTATTTATGTATGTATGTATTTAGTAAAAAACGGTTTGATTTTGATTTTGATTTTGATTTGTTTTTAAACCAACAAACCTTTCGTGCAATACTGTGACCCTATTTAAAAATAAATAAAAAGTAAAAATAAACAACACAATACAACAAAACGAGCCAAATACAAAGTCTGTGAAATGAAAAAAGCAAAACAAAACAAAATATTATATAAAAATAAAATGTCACGTAATTGTATTTTAGCCTCTTTTGTTCAATATAGAAGGCTATGCCTATATAGGGAAAATTATGTAAAACGGGCATAAAATATCCAACAGTTTCAGCCCGATGCCCTACTGTTTGTATTTTTTGTTTCTTTTTACTACTAAAACAATTTTTGTTTCTGTTTTTACACAAAAAGAAAAAGGAACTGACGAGTGACGAGAGCTGACGACAAATATCTACCCCTAGTAGCGGAAGTTGGGATCCTTTGAAAAGTTCGGGACAGACGGACTTTAGAAATTGGGCTGCAGGAATCAGGAGTGGGCGACTGGCCGAGTGGCCGCCTGGCGCCTGCCTCCTCTGGGCGGCGACTATTTATATATTTGTGGTTTTTTTCAAGTTTATTTTCTGGCACGAGTCTGGGCTCTGGAGTTCTGGACTCTGGAGCATGGAGTAGAAAATACATTTGACTTTTTTTGATTGTGCCGTGTGGACTCACTGGACGTGGACTGACTCACATCTCACTGGACTATAGTGTGGAGTGTAAACTGTGGACTGTGGAGTGTGGACTCTATAAAAACCATAAAACCTCTGTGATTGTAAATCAAGGCTTTAAAATGAGGGAGCTTTGATCTGGGTTCGATCGGTCAAGTATCTCCAGAGATATGGCCGATAAGGCGCAAGATTTGGGGTGCGACAAATTTCGAGTTGTAGCTATGTAGTGCGCTTGCTCTTACCAAATACACCATTCTGAGTTTAGAAACATGATTAGAATAGTCATTTTAGTACATATGATCAGTATAATAGGTGGTAAGGACAGTGTAAAACGTGACAATGGTCATCGATCAATGAATGGACAACAGTCACCACTCGTCAGTCATCTGTTATCGGTCATCGATCAATAATCATACTTTTATGGTTTATGTACGTGCTTGATATGTGTTCGTGTGTTTGTATATGTATAAATACATCTAGAGTAAGAATGAACTCGATTCGATACCACATATATACTTGCATAATACTTCTATGGTATATGTGCATGCATTTTTGTTGTACTAGATATTATGCACACACACACACACACATATATATATATATATATATATATATATATATGTTAAAATGTATGTCTGTGCTTGTACATGTACATATACTTGTAGTGCATGCACATGCAAAAGTACATATATTTGTATGTGTATGTGTAATGAGTGCCTGTTTGATATATAACTAATATATATATATATATATATATATAGGAATTATATGTATCTATTGTAATGTACACCAAGATTTAGATATAATCTACGTCTACAATATATATATATATATGGCTTGTTGGCTTACATGTGCATGAACAGCATGTAAATATACATGTTTATCTGTATGTATATGTGTATTGTGTGTGTGTGTACAGTATGTGTATGCGTTCGTGTGTTTGAATATATATATTGGTGCATATATATATATATATATATATATATATACTACTAGTAGTAAGTAGTAGAAATAATATATATACTACTACTATATATATATATATATATATATATATATATATATATGTATATATATATATATATATGTATATATTTATATATATATGTATTCATATACGACCGCCGGAGGATTAATAGTTTCATAACAATAATAAGATTAGATCTCAATGAAGTAAAATGCACATATGTACAAGTACAAATATATTTGCTTGTTTATTAGAAGTGCCATTTGCTTTCTTGTTGTTGCTTCTAAAAGTCGGCATAATGATTGAGCTATATAAATTTGACGCACCAAAATACTTCATTATCTGTGCGAAGGCCTCTGTGATTTCGAATATCCAACTGCACAGGACGCTGGGAGGAATGCTGTTGGCATTGAAATATGGCACTAATTAGTATGATTTTGTTTTAATAGAAAACAACACAAAAAAACAACAAATTCGGGTTTTTTATTTAAAAAAACAAAAACAAATAGCAGAGCAGTGTGAGCCCCGAGCCCTGAGCCTCAGAGGGCTGAGACTCCGATGAGAGCCTGAGTCCTGAGTCCTGAGTCCTTAAAGACGGCTAGTAGTAGGGCTATTTATGGCTGTTATTTCAAAACTTCAGAAGGCTCGAAACTTCGAAAGGTGTTTTGTTTTTGTTAAAAAAAAATGATGTTTTTATTATTATAGAAAACCCTCCTATTTACAGATTTACAGTACTAGCTACTACCTATATATATCCTAGAGGCTTGTCTATCCTACCCATCCGCCAATTGGGCGGGTCTTCGCACAGCGGATTTTGCCTCTTAGATGCTTCATGCTAGAGTAGTCGATTGTTTTCCATAGCCAATCACATTTTAGAAAAAAATATATTCAAAAACCCTCAGCGGTCCCGTGTCCATAAAATGAAACCCTTATGCCCTGTGGATGAGGCCCAACAAGGATGAGACGGCAGCCCAATTGGGCGAGTACAATAGAGTGTCAGGACTCAGGACAGTGTCACAGACCACAGTGCGTCACCAATCCATTTTTATTTTTTCATCCAGGGATAGTTTCAAGAGAGAGGGCCAGGCATTTTTAATATTTATACAATAAATATAGGTTTGTTTAAGACTGTGGCCACAAGCCTGACTTTTGGTCTTGAGACTACTATTTCTGACGCACAAGTCTGACGCGTTCAAAATTGCGACTTTCAATTTGTGACTACTTACGTCTGACACTAATAAGTGTGCGACCGCTATACTTAACGCTTACGCGTGCGACCCGTCTTAAGTCTGACGCTTAACCTTGCGATTTTTAAGTCTGACGCCCAGCCGACGCTTAAACTTGCGAGCCTAGGGTTTGAGGGATCTAGAGATATAAACATATATACATATATACAAATATACGTATATACATATATACATGTATACATATATACATATATACATATATACATATATTCATATATACATACATACATACATTCATATATGCATACATATATAAATCCATA
>NW_014040389.1:22892-29626 GCF_001186125.1 Sphaeroforma arctica JP610 | reverse complement strand
ATGTCTATTATATATGTACAATATATATATATATATATATACATATATATATATATATACATATATATATATATATGTATGTACTCATGTATATATATATATATATGATATATACCTTGATCTATACATATACCTGTGCCGATACATATACACACATATATATATATATATATATATATTATATATGTATATATATATATATATATATATGTATATATACATGCCTATCTAAGTATATGTTAATATATAAGAGGGGCTACGAGTGTATTTCTTAGGAAAATGCCTCAGAAGTTCTACTTAAACTGATTATTAGCATAAAGAGTGAACTTTCGTTCTTATTGATCTGATCAGTATAAAATTGGTTTCTGAAGTTCTGTCACGCACACGCTGTACAAGGGAGAGAAGAAGAAAAGGATCCATATCAGTACATTCTATGTCTGATTGAGTACCTGAAAATCATTGATATTCTTTATGCTCGTCCTGACTGTATGTATTAGAAATCTTAAGTAGTCCTTTACAGTCGTGCCAACCTGACATGACTTGCTGCATCTTTGCACGAGCGGTGTTAAACAATACTATTTATAGTGTGACATCTTCATTTGTAGTATACTATTCCGCGCTGCAATACTCGTGACGATAGCTTAAGGTACTTTACACAAGCCTAAGCATATTACATCTCCGGGTGTCTTGAAAATACGTAACAGTACATTTGCACAAGGTACTAATGTTTACCTGAGTGTTCTCGATCAAACGACCTATGAGCATGGTGGTAAAGAGCTCAGTCGATATCGATATTTTCCAACTGGATTTGATGTATTCTCCTAACAAACGCATTTCCGCTACCTCGTATCTTAAATCAAAGTGGCTGCCGCACGTAAGTCACACATGCGTGTGTTCTTGGTATGCTTTTTACATACATGGGCTTTCACTCACATTATCCCCAACCTATATACACTATAGTTCCCGGAGACATACCAGAAGTTCAATGATCTGGTTGTGCAGAAGTTCGCCAAATCTCGCAGTCGCGCGACCAAGATGAACATGGTACCACTCAACGCTGCAGTCATGGCGGGGTCGCAGTTGACACTCAAGGAGTCCAAGGAGGTTCTGGGCCATATCTCGGCTAAAATGGCTAAGTCGGACGAGAGGAAGCTCATGTTTTTGCAGGTGCGATTCTGAAGCGGGTTGTCCCAAAAAAATTGTTTATTGCAGGTGGACACACAAAACGTATCGTTGTTCTGGGTTGACCGAGTCTGTGATGTGTACGTATGTGATTTTTGTGCGGGACTTACAGAGTCCAAGTGTAGGCGTGCATCGTACTTGGCTGTAGTGTATGGCGTGTGGCCCATAATACCGCTGGTTCTATAAGGCGTCTGCAAACAACTACCAGCGCTTGCCTACTCCTTCGCACGTGTGAACATCAGTCCTGCAAGCATAGGTTGACTTGTTGTGTGAACAAACTCGGTATATGAAGCCATACATACAGCTCAATATATATATTGTGCGTGGTTTTCAGCTACGACTATATGCATTTTTAAACTGTACCATCCGCTAGTGGCCACCCACGTCTATAGCACGTAGTGCACGGGGTATAGCTGTTACCCGTACGCTTTGTATGCCGAATATTATGGATGCTTATTTTTTGATGTAGCGCACTGTTTCGGGCACTGATTACTATTAGTATCCACGCACACAACTTCTGAAAGTCACATAGCTACTGATAGTCGAGGCACTTTAGAGCGCATATGTTCTATCACCCGTATGGGTATCGTACAAATATACACTCTTGCATCAGCGCATATGCTATCCATTTTATATATACTGTAATGGCTTCTGTTCTCACTCTTTCCCCTACCTACTATCCATTTTATATATTGTAATGGCTTCTGTTCTCACTCTTCCCCCTACTTACTATCCATTTTATATATATTGTAATGGCTTCTGTCCTCACTCTTCCCCCTACTACCTATATAATTTATATATATTGTAATGGCTTCTCTCCTCACTCTTCCCCCTACCTACTATCCATTTTATATATATTGCAAGGGCTTCTGTTCTCACTTATCCCCCGTTGCTTTGCTCTGCAGTTCGCCTTTGCCACCACATGTGTGGTGTTCCAATCCGACTATCTCGGTAAATACGCCCAGGCCCACACAGCTCAAGTGTTCAAGGAAGCCGATCAACAAGCAGATGTGGACTTGGACCAAATGGCTGCAAAGAAATAAATTTATATATCAAACTGGCCCGTTTGCGTGTGGGAGCAACTTGGTTCACAGTGCTAAAACTAGGTTTATAGTGTGTCGGTGACGCTTACATTTATGGGGGTCTGAATCTGCAGATTGGTCGAAGTTTGTATTTGGTTAACTCACGTAGTTCTGGCATCGAAAGGGGTAAGCCAGCTTAGATATCCTAGTAAAATTTTTGTAGCAAACGGACCATGCAGATGATTCGAGTCTGGTCCGCTATGTGGGCTAACTACTCCGTGGATGTGGCAGTACACGGCAATTGTGTATACAAACGCGCACATACAATTTTCATTTGATGTATGAGCAGAAGCATATGTATGTGTATTCATATACTTATTATAATAAGAGTGCATTTAATAAAACATGGAGTTTAGCTACCGAGTGTCCCTTCCCTACTCTTGATTTTTTGTTTATTTTTCTGAGAATACGTGACCATGTCTCGATACTGGCATTTGTTACACGTGCGAGTGGTCGTCGTGCTGCATTATTGCTATTTGGAACATCTCAAGCGGCATTCAGTGTGGGCCAATGAAGGTGACATAGCGAGATATTCCATGGCATTCCCGTGGCACTGAATGTCCACGCAATTGTGTCGTATCTGTTGTTCGTAGGTAATTAGTGCGACTGTGCATTTCATCTTATACTGACATAGACATATCAGTTGTACGGTGTTTGTGTATGAGATCGCTTACCGACTGGTGCGTATCTTACACCATCCTAGTGCCTAGAGCGCTGAATGTTTGTTTCATATACACAATATATTAGGTGTGCGCGTCATTTGCTTTCAATTCTTTAAGATTCGTGGCATCCGTGAAAGCTTAGCGGATCACGCAACACAGAGACGTAGTGATCTCGTGCTCTGTACGTTTTTATTAAAGTGAAACTCGAATGCTAGCAACCTTTTTCAGAAAAATATTCTGGTTTGGCAGAAAATATTGGCTCTGAGTGCCCAGAGTTAGACTAGTAGCATTGTCTTGCATTCACATGTGTGCATTGTAGAATGCAGTAATTCATTGTGTGCAAGCAATCTCTCGTACAGGTGAGTCTGCTAACTGTGCCATCTACCAAATTGCAATAACTGATGCATTTTAAGAATAAATAAAAATGTATGTGTATCGATATACATTGATTTATATGTAGGCGAACGTGCGTATGATGATATACGTGCTGTCTATAAAATCAGGCATACTGTAAGAGGAGAAGATATCTACAATTGAATCCGAGCCACAAAAATTACCCCATAGTACGAGAATTTTGGTCACTCAAGAAAATAGCCTGAAGCTTTATTGACAAGTGGAGACATCATTTCACCTCGTATCCGAGGCCAATATTTTAAGTAAAATGTAAAACCGTATTTCGCCCTGAATTCGAAAGAAATCTATTTGGTGGCTACTCGGGTGCGCTTATCCCAGGCGAAATTTGCACTATAAGATTTCTTCTTAAAAGTCTTGATGTTAGGTTCAGTCACCTCGGGCGTCCATCCTATAATAAATAAGTGGAGTTGAGAAAAACAATTTAATATTTGGAACGTTTCTAGTTGGGCAGTTGTAATAATTGCGATACTCGTAGTATATCATGGATATTATAAAAATACACATATATATATAAATATACAAATATACATATATACTGATAGCAGTTGGAGTGTCAGAATTTGCAGCGCGACACACGTTCGGTCCGATATCAAATGCACATTCGTAAACACAGAGATACTGACACTATCAAACTCGCATTTTAAATAGATTGATATGCTTGCGTATAAACACACACCCTGTATACATACCCATCTTATCAGCGAAAGCGATAGCATCCTCTTTGGTGGGGAAGTCCATCTCAAGGTTACTGAGAGGGTCGGCACTGTGAAGACAAATTCAGTATACAATGAACGTAAGCATTGGTACTGTAACATAATATGATGATGAGAACAGCTATGTATCGAGCAAATTAAATTAAACACTAAGAGGCTTTCTAGATCTTCACCTGAATATAAAGTATCGCACTGATACTTATTCCATTGCAAATAGGATACAGACATTATACCTAGACAAAAAAATATAATTGACAAGAACCGCAAACTATCCACCCTGACACCACGATACTTATAAGCCGGCAACGACAAAGCACCATCGCGTGCAAAAAAAAAGGGTTTATAACTGTACAATAAAATGCATATATACATGGAAAGTAGCGCACACACGCATGGCTTAATATACAGATACGTGCATAACAAAAATACGTGCACGCATGCAATGAAGTTATCTCGCCTAACCACGAAGTTCTGTCACGGGCAGGTGGGCGTGCTTTGCAAACGAATGTTCGCAGATTTTGTTAATCCGTTAGGATCCAATCACGTAAAAATAAGGTATACTCTTATGCACAACATAAGGCAAGATGCATAATAATTCAGGATATGCAAACTTCACACTTTCATCGCGTATATTTCAGTGTGTGCATCTACGAATCCATCTTGGACCGGTGTACGCATCACATACATATGTACATATATACATAAAAAGCACTCGTGAATTGGAATGCAGGACAACGTAAAGTATCCGAGACGTATACCATTAAGTTGTATGTTGACTACATACAGTACTAACGTGTACTGTGTGACTGTGCAACTATACACGCACGTTTGAACACAGGCATGTTGTGGTGCAAGACCACTCAAGAGTGAAAGACACATATACATTCCAGGTGCCTTTACTACATACAGTACCGGCGTGTACCTGGACACACGGGGAATGCAAGGTTAGTGTTCTGCTTATGACCTTGGTAGTGCGTGACAAATCTGACCATAACATATGGTACTGAATATGATTCTGGATATTACTTTGACATACTGTCTGACCATCACATGAACGAGTGACTGTACCTGGAAGCCCATCCCATGGTTGGGTTCTCCCATCTCTCACGAGCGGTGAAGTTCAACCTCCATTTTCTATTTATAGCGGCAGAGTAAAGAATTGCACTTAGGTTGTTAGCTCAACAGCTTGAGAGATAGACCATCCCGATTTGATGGATGTAAATATTTGCAACAGAACACCATCGCACTTGATATAATCCTCTTGCAATCAGCTACAACGTTATGGCGGCAGGCAGATCCACTACCAACCCAGATGTGGTACAATATACTCGCATGTGATACATTTCATGAAGATATACAGAGAGACAGAGTATGCGCATGTGAAAATGATACAATCAATACATACGCGCAGGGCTTGTATTAAAGTCGCGCACACATACGCACGCGCAAATTTATTCGCATCACCTAGCCCAACATACATTCCCCCTTTGATCCATAAACATACACCTTGTATTACATTCTTGCGAGACAAACGCTGTTGATACTCAGTTGCACACACAGGCGCACGGACAGACTATCTCCCACATGTACATGCAATACAAAACGAGTACACGCGAGACAATACACACATGCGCCTGTGTTCACAAAACTAGCACGCTGTAGGATGTCAGCAAGCACGTATGGGAGTGCAGTAATGTGTTCATACACACCAAGATATCCATAACCATCATAAATGTACACTAGTACATGGACGCATAAAAAAAATGCACCACACACAATACATAAATTTGCAAATAACATATAGGCTCGCCTACTTTACATATCTTCACTTATGCACTAGGCCACTCATCCAAACATTACATATCAGTCTAAGATAGATTCTAAACTGCGAGTATTCCAGATCGAGAAGGCTGTAGAGAAACACAAGCATGTACGACTGAATACATCCGCGCCCCAAACAACCCCTTCCTAACACTATACAATACTCCCCTGGTGATTTAAAACACGCGCAAGCATGCATGGGAAAATCCACATACAAGACGCTCCCGACACAATACAAAACTCACATTGTCACTTATAACTCACGCAAGCATGTGTGAGCATAAATCCAAACCCACACACACGATTCGTACAATATAATACAACACTCACTTGCTGCTGAAGGTGCCAGATGACATTGACGTTTTGGCGGGAACGTAGATTTGACACGTGCGCTTGACGTGTTCTTCGGGGACACCATTTATGGCTCTGTTACAGCGATTATCAGTAGGTAGGTTTAATAGACAACACTCAGTACTTAGGTTTAACAGACAACACTCAGTACGTAGGTTTAACAGACAACACGGAATATACAAAGTCTCAAATAATACGAAATATCTTTTTGAAACATTTTACTCACTAAGATGTACCTTCGATTGGATTTACGACTTGTCAGGGCATTTATAAATTGACAAAAGAATAGTGTGATTTGATTCTGTTGTAGTATTCGATAAACACAGACAGCAACAAGAACAGATGTTAATATACAGCTAACAATACATACTTCTAAATATATGCAAGTACTCGAACAAGGGAACGATAAATTGCTATTTTACATGTGCACACTATATACCTAGCAATACAGTGCCTCTGCTTAGTTTATGTGTATATACATACAAAATACATGCACACAGTCGTATATA
>NW_014040389.1:16587-18181 GCF_001186125.1 Sphaeroforma arctica JP610 | reverse complement strand
TTTAGAGTATATAGCATATAGAGTATATATTATGTATAGTATGCCGTGTGTTTCAACTGCGCTTACCATCGTGAACTGAAAGTGTGAACATGTCTGTGTGGGTGAGTGGAAGAGTGCTGATAATGAAGTGTTCATTGATGATGGCGTTTGTATTTAGTGTCGCGCTATATTTAAGTGTACACACATACTACTACAATATGCGTACCTAACAATTAACGCTTATTAGCGCTTGCGTTTTGGCTTTCTGCGCTCATTTTATTGGTCAGTGACCTTGTGTTAGTTTAAAGTCAAAATGACAAAAACACGTAAAGGTACGGTTTGCGCAGTATAGATCAGACCTTGGGCCGGTATCAAACGACAAAATTGATCAACGACAGTATCTGATTGGAGAACCAAGGTTGTGTTAGCAATTTTGTCACCTTGTGTTTTGATTTTTTGTCACGTACCGTTAAAAAATCCGAAAACGTTTAGCAAACAACCCTTAGTTGAGTAGTGACAAAAATTGACAAAAATTGGAGTCATATATAATGTCCCCAAAGATATATCATGACCCTCTCTAGAGAGAAGAAAAGGACTATTTAATAATTTGACTATTTGCGTCATTCCAAGTTTTGTGTAAATATTAAGTATTTAACAAATGCCTGTAAAAGTCTACAATTCTACATACTAATAGTATTCTACTAGTAGAAAGAGAGCGAGAAGCAGAGAACATTCAACACAAAATCCCTCTACCATTCAGATATTATCTAATAGGTACGCAAATATTTTTAAAAGATGAATTCGCCCTTCACTGTAGTCGTAGTACCGGAGATTCCGGTTTACAACTCGGACCCGGAGCTCGTGTCGGCAATCTTACTGCTGTTGAGCACACCGTTCAGATCATTCAAAAAGGATATGCTGGGAGAAGACGGCAAAGGGACGTACGAGGCTACATTTGAAGACCGCAAAGACTCTATGCCCCACGTCAACAATTGTGCTGAGGCTAAGGTGCACTATAACAATAATGGTAGGAAATTCCCGATAGTCACCTTGAGTTGGTATGACTTGCTTGAATTAGACCCGGAGCTCATTGCGAAACATATTCCTGAGATGAAGGGTAAAGGTAGGAGTGGGTTTTATAAAGGTGAGATGTGCTGGCACTGTGCAAAGGTAGGTCATACTATGAGGTGTTCCTCATGTCAAAAGGCACGGTATTGTTCAGCTGAATGTCAGAAACACGCGCGATGGCACCACGCGAGGACCGAAACAATCGAATATAGGTGCCAGAAGGATTGGTAGCAGGTATGTTTTTCAAAGTCTGTCATTCCCTCCTAGTGTCTGTACGCAAGCCGAAAGATCTGACGGGTATTTGTTCGTCATCAGTTTGGATATGAACACATTACTAGAAATACGCCTTGTATGCATATAGAATACAGTCATGTTCAATCGATGTTTACAATTATAAATATGTGTAGTGCTTACAATGAGTTTAAAGTGCAGTATAAGTCAACCAAATCGTGTCTCCGAAATGATTCCCGTTTGATAAGTGCTCGAAATTCAATGTGCTACTTATTTATTCTAAACTTGCTCTTATTTAATCAAAACCGTACCAAAG
>NW_014040389.1:6526-14420 GCF_001186125.1 Sphaeroforma arctica JP610 | reverse complement strand
GTATGTATGTATGTATATATGTATATGAATATATATGTATGTATATGTATACATATGTGTATGTATATTTATATATATATATATGTGTGTGTGTGTGTGTGTGTGTTTGTGTCTATAAATATGTATATATGTATAATTACATGTATATATGTATTTATATATATATATATGTATGTACGTATGTACACATTGCAATATATATATTCCTTTATTATATATAGATATATAATCATATTGTATATATAGTTTTAAACCATAGAATCATATAAATGCATATATTGTTATATAAATTTATTTGGTGATTAATCTGCGGTATATCAACCTTTACACTCTGAAAGTTTCTGGGTCCTTGATATTTGATTCTAAGCCGACTTCCTTGCCCTTTTTGAATTTCTCGTGTCCAGACAACTCGTTTGTGCAGACGGTCATGTCTGAGCCGAGTAAGTGACTGATGGATATTGTTAAGTCAACCCGGGCCTATGTTGTACTCGAATATTCATACATTCCCTTGGATACCAATCAATGGTTTTTGAGGTGCGAGATCCAAGTTAGGTTAAGTTACTAGTCAGCGTGCGTATAAAAGTACATTGAGATTAAGAATCAAAGGCAACGATCGCTCGGAATGTGTATATTAAAAAACTCGGTTTATTCCTATTTTATTAGCAACTCGGTGCTATTTTTATATACTTACGAACTAAATGTATCGATGATGAATGTGTGTGTGTGCATACTTGTTGCACTATATACTAAAGTAGGTTGGCTGGATTCAATATCGATGCATCTTCATCGGCATACGTAGATTCAAAAACTTTCGCCCATTGTTACGTGATAGTATGTGAAGTTGACCTCTTTTGGGTCATCCGCAAGAGGTGTTCGTCTGTGGGCTATCATTCAGCCAGTATGAGGTGGGAAGATTTGTGCAGTATCGCAAGAATGTGAAGTGGCTCTGCACACTGTACTCAAGCCGCTACCCGTAACAAAAACCGCATCAGCTTGTATTGCTTCGGTGCTCTGCTTACGAGCCATACAATCTATAACAACGACGTCGTTAACTACAGATGTTTTCTTATGCGGGTCTGCTATGCCTGCTTTGGGCATCTCCGCCTGTTCTTTGCTTTTGTGCTTCTCGAACGTACTGACACCGTCTGCTCTTGGTAGACGTACAATAGCGGCTACTATCCCTCTATAAACCGTTGCACCAGCTTGGGTGTCTACTACCGGTCAATGTTGACACCCCGAGGTACAGATGTACCCACAACTTGAGGGGGAGGCTTTGATGATAGCTGCTTATACCCTCATGCGAGAAGAATTGATATGCAAGCTGATGCAAATTACCAACAGTGCTGGCAGATCACTTCCTCGCACCAGGCTCTCCAACGCACGAGGTGTGCTTTCCATCGAATGCAATCGGGTGTAGCGGTATCTCTTCCGCTGGCTACATGCCTTAGCAAAATGTAGTACATGACAGGGCGCACTTCACATGGTAAACTTTGCCATTTACAAGGCAGAGGTATCGGGGTTTCTACGAAGGTGATGGGGACAATTGGCTCCTGCGGGAGGGGGGCTATTGGCTCTTGTGAAATCAATAAATTGGCTGAGAATACTGCGGGTTATCGGATACCAATTTCAAACCAGCCTCAGTTTTGTCTCAACCTTCAGGGCACTTGACTTTGGATCAATTGGTTCCATAGAGGACACAACAACGTTGGAGGACATAACAACGTTGCCTGTCATCGTCTCAAAGATGCTGTCTGTGTTTCTCGGCGATGTATATTTCGGCAATACACCTATATTGTATAACGCATTCCGCAGGTTTGTCTCAGCTCTTTCATCTCTTTCCTGCTCGGCCTTGAGGGCTTTGTACTCATCTGTCACAATGAATGCCCTCCATATCTGGATGGCAAACAATGTTTTGATCTCTCGTTCGGCAGCCTGCGGTGGTGAAAGTGAGACGTGACATGAAGGAAAGATATGATTTGAGTTGTGATGATCTTTTGGCGCCTTACTAGCATTGAAAACAGAAGAAATGAACACTAGAGATGCGTTAATCAATTCGATAGGTAAATTTCGAACAGTCAAGTGTCGCAGATGACAGATTATAGCATAGCAGTGCTAAAACATTATGCAAAATATCATCTCATACTTGGCAGCTGTCGCACACACAACACTGAGAGATTTGAGTTGTAGTAAAAAGACGCTTTTGGCGAATCTTAAGACATACCCCAAATATTTTAGTAACCGGCTCATCCTTCTCAAAGCTACTGATCGTATTCCGACGAGTAGCGCACATTAAATTCAGCCTATCGCAACCATTTGGTCTGATGAAATCGTCTATCGCCTTTTGAATCTCATTTGTGGTGACTTGGTTGCTGAGACTTTTACTGCAAAAGGTGTATAAGCAATTAATTTAATTAACATGTGGAATACCCAAGCCAGCTTTAATCGCGCTGGAAGCATGCAAAGAATCCAGTGACCTAAGCTCGACGTATTTGAATGCAAGAGGCGCTAAAAAATAGAAACCAAGTTCAGCTCTTACAAATAAATAGTTGGGCGGAAAGGTAAATTCATAGAAGAATAAATCTCTTGGCGATCAGTGAGCATACATACCTGTAGAGCTCATCCACGCGTGAGAGAAATCGGATATTTTCGCCTGCGTACCTATGGTTGGCAAAAGCTTCCAAAGATGTCCTCATTTTCTGCAATAATACAATTCCATTGGAACGTCAATTGTATGCTCTCAAGGCAAACTTATAAGCTGTACAACTACTCCGTATCAAGGGATACATACAGATGGTTGGCTAACCTTGTTCTGTAGACTTGACTCCAGGCTATTTTGATTTGAGAGCATTCGCAGTGGCAATCCGGTGAAATCGATATTCCCCCATAAATGCATGCCTAAGAATTTCCTCGCGATTGCCTGGTCAAGTGGAAATCAGCAAAGAAGCAGAAGCATTACGATTACGGCCAATGTCTATGCCCTGCGTAGGACAATTAAAAGGGCACAACAACCGCAAGGCGACACTGAAAGTATTTCCTTGAAGACATGGCCAGCAAAAATGACATACTCTGAGAAGCGGCACGGAAAAGGTATCAAGCATGATCAGCCACACGAAGAACGTCGCCATGACCATCTTCAAACGAATAGTCGGGTATTGCGACAGATACAAGCCGAAGATGATTAGCTGGGTGACTGTGTTCAGAACATAGGCTCGCATGTTTTGCCAGAACTGGACGAATAGGCTGCTGCCTTGATATGTGTAGTACAAATAGTATCCAAAAGCACCGGTCATGACGGCCGTCATTGCAAAATGAATCGATGCCGGCACGTAGGGCCCACACTCATAGTATCCGCATACGATTAAGGGCGATGCTATACATAAGCACACGAACATAAACGCTGGAACGGCCACCCAAAAAGACGGGTTGAGATCATAGCAGCGGAAAATCAGATAGAAGAGCCGTTGGCGTAACACAAGGGAACCAATAAGTGTGCACTGCATGGAAAAGCAAAGCAGCACTTTATAAAAAGCGAATCCAACGTTGTCTATGAAGGGCCCGTTGGGTGCCGCCGAGCCTGGGGCGAGCACGTACACGATGTGGGCCACCGAATTCATAATCGCGAAGAAGAAAAAGAAGATGGTGAAATCGTGCTGCACCGCCATGATCTCGCTCTCATTCCAGACCAGAGCCAGCGCAATTATGAAGAGAACGGTCACTGACAGAGTGACGTAGCTCAAGATAAGTATTGTATCATTCCAAGCATCCAGATTTTCCTCATGTAATTTGGTTTCACACCACCATACTAGCACCGCTGCGAAATCCGTGAATAGTTCATGAGAAAGTAAAAGGTCGTGGTTGGAATCGTGCCAGTACACAATCCATGCCTGATGTTCCAAAGTATACATATATATGTATATTTATATATATATATATATATATACATATACATATATAATGTATATATATGTAGACACGTAATATATATATATATGTAAACATATTTATCATATCTATATATATATATATATATATCTACAAATCCATAAATCTATATAAATATATTCACATACAACACCATTGTTGGAGCCTTAGAGGTAAAGTATGTGACTGTAAAGAGCATACCAAAGATGCACATCAGAACCGGAATGAAGGTCATCGCCCATCGTGTTGCAGCTCTTTGTCGTTGTACACTGAGCAGTTGCTCATCATCGACAAATTGAAAGGGCGAGATATTGAACGAGGAGCGAGACACTTCGCTTTTATCGGCGGTTGATGGCAGATTCACCTCGAGAATAAAGGATGCCATAGTGTAGCGATATCAAGACTATGTATAGCCTTCCTGAATAATACTTAAACCGGGTATTGTTGTTTTCAAGTTCTGTTTGATAACATTTACTCCACTTGGTAATTTTATACGTGGTACTACGCACGCATATTTTCAGGCACAGATATACAGGAAATGGTGCTAGTTTTGTTAGTGATACTTACTATCCACGTATAGGAAGCGGAGGAATAACTTGATAGTTCAAGTTAACCTAATTACGAAGCATATGGAATGGATAGCAGCTTAATGCCTGAAAAACTATAAAGGTATCAGGGTAATCCGGCGGTGAACAATGATTGAAGGCGTTTTGCAAGACATTAATAGCAGTAGGGCAGCTATTTGATGGTTACCACAGTGCTTTAGTGAAGGCGCAATCTGAAACTATCTTATTTATCACGTATGACGTCCAGCATTCCTGCCATGCCAGCTAACTACGTATTTAAATATATAGTTGAATTACTTGAATAGTTCCC
Organism: Sphaeroforma arctica JP610; assembly: GCF_001186125.1. Lineage (NCBI taxonomy): Eukaryota > Ichthyosporea > Ichthyophonida > Sphaeroforma > Sphaeroforma arctica. Next base: position 9,623 of record NW_014040389.1, on the reverse strand, counting down.
AAAAGTGAAAAGTCCCAAATTACGAGTTTCATGTTGTAAACCCCCCCCCACCCCCCCCCCCCACAAATATAACAAATATGGACGAAAATCGAATACATATGTAATATAAAAATTTAAAAAAGCTAATAGAAGAGAGTCAAACTGTGAGTCTGCGACTCGTAGACTCGTAGAGTACTAAGTAGTGAGTCGTGAGTTGGAGACCTTGACTCTTGTGAGTCTCGGGAGTCGGGCCTCGCCCCCTCGCGCTCGGGCAGACTACAGAGTACAGACTACAGCGTCACAGTCTCACAGAGTCACAGTGCCACGCTGGCACACACACAACAAAGTTCTTTTTATATAAAAAACAAACAAGAGAAACGGAGTCACGGATTGAACCTTTTTTATAGTTTTTTTTATTAATACAAATCCCCTTTTGAAGTCTTGCTAATGAATCCAAATTCCACAGTTCCACACTTCGACACACACAGGGGGGGAAATCTCAAAACTGAAAACTGGGTTGGTTTTTATTAAAAAAAGCGAACTAAATTTTATATTTTTAAATACCCATAATTTTAGAAGGCATCTCTTTTTATTACTATTTTTGTTTTTTGTTTTTAAAAAACAAATCAAAAAATAAGTGATCAGTCACTGTCCAGCTGTCAGTGGTCACTCACTGACTAGTGTGAGACGACTGAAGTGACCACAGGTGGGCCACAGACTCCACGGAGTCACTTAGGATTTTAGGGTTTAAAAAACATCATACTCCTGAGCTGACTTAGCATGACATAATTAAGATGGGTTTGTACGTTTTCTTGGACGCTTTGGAGACAGACCTTATTTAATTATTCTTACTAAGAATCATAGCCAAAATATATCATATTTCTTATTCCAGAATTGGCAATTCCTTATCAAATACCTAATATTTGTGCCACGTAATTATTTATTTTAAGAATAAGAAATTATATTCATTTAGTCCTTAATAATGACATTTCTTTAATTTTGATACCCTACTTATTTCATAATTCTTATTTTAATTTTGATCCTTTACTTTAATATTTCTTATTTTAATTTGGATCCTTTTTAATTAATTATTTCTTATTTCTTATTTTTTTATAGAGGATTCATATTACTTCTTAATCCTGGGGCAACAAAAGCAATTAGTTTCGGTCATGATTGCATATAATCTAACATTGTAGCAGCTTTGGTGAATGCCTAAATATCTTTATGTGTGATCAGTATCAAGTAAACGCACAGACTTACACTACTAAAGCAACAAGTGATAAAATACAGAACTTGTTTGTTTCTTAATATTCGGGTTGTTTCTTATTCTTTTAATATTTTGTTTGTTTCTTATTCTTAGTAAATATTTGGTTTGTTTATTCTTATAATCTTTGGTTTATTTCTGATTCTTTTTTTAAAAATATTTGATTTATTTCTTATTCTTTAAAAATCTTAATCGTGATAGATTGAAGTATTCCTTAATTCTTATTTCTTATTTAAAAAGAAACTGTGTTATATCTTAATTTTCCTTATTTCAGCGCATAATTCTTAAACCCAAATGTAGCTATTTTGGTGTTTCAAAATAAATCTTAATCCCAAATATTTCAGACCGGTCCATAATACGTATTTCTTCTAACTTTTACGTCAATTATTCCCCTTCAATATTTTGCTTTTAACTATGTCCTGCTAGGTCAGCTCTTGACTCCTAATTCTGTGATTCTATGTCTTGTGGAAAGTAGGAATGCTAATAAGACATAAGTCCTGGTCAAACATCTAGGAGGATAAAGAGAGTAAGAGTCAAGACCTCTCTCTCACACAGTCTCTACTCTCAGTCTCTCTCTCTCTACAGTAAGGAGTACAGACTCACGACAAAGAGGTTTGAGAGTCACCTAAACTCCAAAAAATCTAAGAAGCTATATTGTATAGTTTATAGTATGTCTTTATACGGCACTGGTGACAATACAATTATTAACCACCTCAGGCCCAGTTTCCTACCAGTCTCATACTTTACTTTTTTTGAGTTTACTTTGCTTTTTTAAGATGTAATTAGCGTGATTTTTGCCCATTTATTGCACTTGTTGTATTAGTTCTTTGTCGGCCTCAGAGGAGAGGTCGACGTATGTTAGACACGAATAGTGTCAACCGTAAAATCATGGGCGAATCCGAAGTAATAGCTAAGACAGGACGCCTATATACATGTATCTAACTGCTAACATATGTCAAGCCCTTAAGACCGACAAGGACCTAACATAAGTGCAACAAAAGGGTTGTATCCGCGCTACAATATCTAAAATTTAAGTCGCTTTCAGCCGACAGGTAACAAACAACCCGGCAGAAAACAAACACATCTCACAAGGGCTTAAAATCACGCTACACATATTAAAATACACCTATATTTGTGCAAATTAAACTCGAAAAAGTACAAGTATGAGACTGATAGGAAACTGGGCCTGAGGTGGTTAATAATTTCATTGTCACCATGCCGTATAAAGACATTCTATCATAGCCTCATTTTGTATTTTAGTCATTTATACTTAGTCATTTTTGTGTATTTGAATTTTTATTTTGTTGATATTTTACAAAAAGAGGCTATGTTCGGAAGAAGAAAAAGGGTCCAGACTCCAGAGACCAGAGGCCCCCAGCTTCCCAGGACCCAGCGCCAGGCGGGTTACAAACGCTACTTATTTGACCTATTTGTAGATCCCAGTAAACAGTATATCTGTGCATCGGTGTGTTGAGTGCGAGTATCTGTTTGTATGTGTGTGCGTTTATATGTATGTGTGTGTGTGTGTACGTCTGCATTTATTTATACATGCTTACATATGCATGTATTTATGGATATATGTATGTATGACATGTGCAAACAAACGAACAGAACAACATTTAAAAAATATTTATTATCGTATATATGTATGTATTATATGTGTATGTACATATGTATTATATGTGTATGTATGTATTCATTATGTGTGTATATATGTGCCTGTATGTGTGTGTATTTTTGAGTGTTTGTCTGCAAATATGCGTGAATTTATTTAAATCTATATATATATATATATATGTATATATATAATATATATATATATATATATAATAATAATATACTAATATAATAATA
>NW_014040389.1:0-2065 GCF_001186125.1 Sphaeroforma arctica JP610 | reverse complement strand
ATGACCACATGTCTAATTTGTAGATAGAAATAATAACGTAAGTCACGTTAATACATTAGCTGATATAAATAAAGTTCCATCTGGAGAAAAGTTGAAAAAAGAAAAAGACTTATTGGATTTTGGAGATTGGCGGGAGGACCAAAATCTATAAGTAGTAGTTCGGAGATTATAAAATTTAGTTTATAATATCCTACATCTACTAATGTCTCAAATAGGTCCAAGTAGATGAGTCATACCAAATACTCAGGCTATTGGAGCCATCAAAGTGAATTTAGAACACTTTGGATATATTGGAAAAAGAGCTTGTATTAAATTATTTAAAATACAAATAAAAACCAATGTATTATCTCAATTGATCTTGATATTTTAGACTGACCGGAGGCCGTATTTCTACATTTAGTTGGTCAAAATTAAATCTGACTTCAATTGCCCATAACCTGTAGAACCTAATAAATCTGTTATGATCTGATTAGTTGTTTTATTTAAGTCAATAGACTAACTTATTTATGAGTAGTTCTTGTGGTGATATATACCTGGTTGTGCTGCCTTAATTGCCTTAATTACTAGGGAGCACAATCTGTGAGTTTGGCTTCTCAACTAGGAGCATCTGGTGCTCTACACAATCACATATATTACGTACACAAGTCAAACAGTACTCGGTTATCTTTGTGTGTTTTGGCGTTCATATGGGTTTTATCCAGGCCAGCCAACACATGCCGAATTCATCCGTGGTCTGGTGCGGCATTGGCTTACCCTCATCCTCGCTTCTCGACCGGATTATGACGGATAACCTGGTCCTTCTCGGTATTTCGTACTCTGCACTAACCCATTCCGCGGCACTACACGGCGCAGACCCGATCCGTACCACAGAGCGACTATGAGAGCCATACCATATGTTCATACATTGTATCATACATACTTGCCATTTTTGAAATATATATTATTATCCCTATGTCAATACATAATATTAATATGCTCTTAAAAAAGTATAATATGTGGAAATATAGGAGAAATAATAAATATGAGGAAATTATACGAGATAAATAATAAATATGTAATATATATATTTTTAGAAAAATAGTAAATATGAAAAATGAACGAAATATATATGTAGGAAAAAAATAAATATGAAATAAATATGCCATATATTTTCATGAATATGGCATATTTTATTAAACAATAATATTCCTAATTTTAAATAGAGTACAAATATTTGTGTTTCCTAAAATAATATTACGTGTATAAAACGTTGAAAATAATAATATGCACTTTTACGTTTATTTGTATGTGCTCCTCGGTCAGGTCTGCACTATGTAACTACTAAGTACAGGGTATCGAGAGAGTAAGCCGGTAGGATGTTGAATTGTTGATATCCAGAATTCCAGATAATCCAGAATTGTTGATATCCCGGCCCAGCATTCCAGCCTTTCAGACCTAAATATTTTTAACCAATAATTTGCTATATGGCACTTGGTATTGATGGCAGAGTTGCGAATTGTCTTATTTTATCATTTTTTATCCAATCCAGGAGTTTTTAATATAGAGGTATGTACTCATAAAAACGTAATTTTGAAAAGATGCCACGGGCGTCACATACTTGGGATCTATTCTACATTGGACTGTACCTAACAAACCCAATAGGTCTGATCCAGACCGAATATCTGTATTCTTAAGACTGAAAGAGATAATTGGGTCACACGCTGGGGAAATCTTGGCTGTATGGCAGCGAGAAGTGCTAGAAGGCTTGGGGGTTTCTAGGTCCACTCAAAAATACAACATTTCGAGCTGGAAAAGAAGATAGTGTTAATGGTAAACTAGACATGCTACAGATAATACATAGTGCAACACCTGATAATGCATCTAATGTACAGAAGGCCCTGAGGCTATGTGCAAACATTGTATTAGGCTGCAGAGCACATCGTGTAGCATTAGGGATAATATTATTTATTTCAAAAATGGCAAGTATGTATGATACAATGTATGAGCATATGGTATGGCTCTCATAGTCGCTGTAGTGGTTCAGGAAGGATTATTGAAAAATACTATTCGTAGAAATACGGCCTCC
>NW_014040390.1:125430-126322 GCF_001186125.1 Sphaeroforma arctica JP610 | reverse complement strand
CGACGTGTGAGGATACGACAATACGACAATGGTCGTAACAGGCGTGAATGAGAGCATACGACGAACAGGTCAGTGTGCGCACCGGGAGCAGTCTATGTTAACCGAACGTAGTCTCGTCCCCTGGGCACCACACCACCACAGTTCTGACACTCAGAAGAAGCGTTGTATCACGTACATGTGCGAGATAGCCTCAGAGGTTGTAACACAATAAGAACGGAAGAGTACTAGAATGGTACCCACACGTGAATGTGACAAAGGGCAAAGACACAGACTCTTCTCACCCCATGCATCCCTAATTAGGATTTTTGGGTATAGAGTTTAAACCCATCACACGTTAACGTGAACAGGAGCACATCCACAGACCGATCTCACCCAATGCATTGCCAATCGATAGAGTCGTAACTATTAACCATAAGCAACTAACCCCATCTCCCGTTCACTGGCATAGCTGCATGCATACAGATATTGTACCACTCTCTCACCCCAATTAATAACGAACAAACAAACGAGGCAAATGACATATCGAGCCATCCCACTTCCGGCGCAATTAACGTATTAGTGCGCATTGGTGCATGGAAAGGGCGTCCTACCCACACACCTGCGTAATGGGGCCAGGGTCGTCTGTGTCGTCTGCGGCGTTCTTGTCCATGGTACTATCCTTATCGCTGCCATCAGCACCATCCTCATGGCCTACATTCACTTCATCATCCTCTACAGCATCTTTGTCTGCGCCTGAATCATATTCCTCTACAAGCTGCTCGTCTGGCAGGGTATCTTTCTGGCTTCCGTCTGAAATGGTTTAAGATAAATAGGGTGGAGCGACATGTGAATACGAATGAGAGAGCTTTATTCTCTCGGAGAGCAGGAGAAAACACAGATCTATGAATATATA
>NW_014040390.1:116648-120858 GCF_001186125.1 Sphaeroforma arctica JP610 | reverse complement strand
TGTTGTGTGTGTGTGTGTGTGTGTGTGTGTGTGTGTGTGTGTGTGTGTGTGTGTGTGTGTGTGTGTGTGTGTGTGTGTGTGTGTGTATAGTTCCAATAGCACTTTGAATTACTAATACTCACCGCGCTTCCAAGCGTTCTCTCTCCCGCTCGGTGTCCTCAAGGTTTTCGTCTTCATGCTTGTAACTGGGATTATTATCACTTTCATCGTATATATCCTTGTTACTATCTTTTCTATCATCAGCATTTTGCTGCATCTCCTGGCGAATGTTATCTGTGTTAATCCCAGCAGGGTCACCCTTCCACACATTCTGGTTCGCAGCCACCTGCACCTTGCGTTCATCTATATCTGCATGATTCGTCTCATACATACGTCCTGGTATAACATTGGGCGCTGCTGCCTCAGGCATCGATGTATTGCCAGCAGGTGCACGGAAGCCCACGATCATATACACTACTAACCCTAGAAATATAGGCGCTCTAAAGCGTTTGATCATGTGTATCAACGTCATGACGAACCCCGGTCGTGCGATGGTGATCCCTCGGCGTGGGGTTGTGTGGTTGCGCATGTAAACCACGGATAGTACAAGGGCGTATGACTAAAAACAGCTATTCACGGCACAGCACTTTAAGGCGATGTCGTGTGGTGGCACTGGGTGCTGATTCAGCGTGTTGATAAGGCTGCCTTATACACGTATACACATGTATTTGTATTATAGTATATTTAATATTTGCATCACACATAGTCCTCATATCATTGTGGAATCACCCATCAAGGCCTATACGGCTATGCCGGTTGCCGCCCTATGGCCTCTGCAGAGTTTTGTGAGTCAGGTATTTATGAGTTCAATGAGTTGTCAGTTGTGGCTATGTGTATTGTATGATGAGCCAATGAAAGCTTCCATATTGACCTCCACTGATTATTGCGATTTGAAAACGACAACAAGGGCTTTACACCAATGAATTTGTATATTATTCATTATCTTGTCATTTTAACCAATTATTATTATTTTGTAGAGCAGACTCCATTTTCACATGACCAATGAATAGTCTTTGACGAAGCCTCGCTCCTTCTATTCACACTCTTCCGTGTACAAATGGTTTTTACTTCGTTCTCTCTAGTAGTGACGGTGTATTTGAACATTTCACATCCTTCTCTAATTATCTTGTCGCACTCTGAGTGACGTTCATGCGATTAATACTGCGGTTGGACATGATTAGCAAAGTATGGCCGAGATGACCACGAATGCAGGAGAAGGGCTTCACATTCACTCGTTCACACCATTCTGCACGCGTTAGCGTATGGAAGTTCGCTGCGTAGCTGACAGCGGTAAAACCACAGTGCTACAGCTAGAAACAATCTGAATTGCATATTATGAGGTACCTTTTCTGGGCGTTATAGAGCTGCGCTCTTGGTCGACAAGCCACCTTTTCAGCACGTGACACTTTGATACTGGTGGATTTACACCATAAATTGCTTGTTTTCTTCAACTGCATCAAGCAGAGACGGTGCTTCGGTAGATAGACACAATCTGTGTGATCATTCCGTGCGCCTCAGACTAGTTTCACCAATCAGTCAGACAATATGTCTTTTATTGCTTATATATAAGTATTTCCGTGAAAAGTATATAACAGTTAAGTGCGACGTCGGGTCGCATAGCCCGAATGAGACTGCGTCCACTGTGATTGGTTGTGGCCCAGTTGAACCCAACCCACAAGTCAACAAAGCTTGCGGCAGTAAACACATCTCATGGAGAGATCTTGGCGCCTGTGCAGTAATTGCAGAGCAAACCCGACCAGTGTCCAGAAACTATGAGTGTGAACTAGGTTCAGAAATAATTAGTGTGATTTTATGTTCAGAAGCTATGAGTGTGATCTATGTCCAGAAACTATTAGTGTAAACTGTGTTTAAAATTATTAGTGTGATTTATGTTCAGGAACTATTAGTGTGCACTATGTCTATTAGTGTGAACTATGTCCAGAAACTATGAGTGTGAACTATGCTCGAGTGCCCCACACACATTGTTCGCAAATATTCCCAGAAGGGTTACGCAATGAATATTACCGAGTAAGTGATCCGAGTAGTGATCTCATCGGTATTGCAGTACTTGGCATTGCATATTTATGAAATAAGTCAAATCCAAGCTAGCCAGTGACACACACATCGCCCTTTCTCCTTGCTTGGCATTCACTTCACGCCATACCTTTTCCCGCGCACTATGAATTCGCACATCACACATCTCTTGTCTCTGCTGTGGTGCTTCCATATTTACTTGTTTATACACAAACGCAGACATATTTGAACGGCCCTTACTGAGATTTTATAGTGGTGGACGGGGTCAACAATGCAGCTCTCGTGCCTAGTACGAGAATGCTGTCTCAGTCAACAGACACGTATAGGTGACACTCGCACGTTTTGTATCACACACTCGCATGTTTTGTATCACACACTCGCACGTTTTGTATCACACTCTCGCATGTTTTGTATCACACACTCGCACGTTTTGTATCACACACTCGCACGTTTTGTATCACACTCTCGCATGTTTTGTATCACACACTCGCACGTTTTGTATCACACTCTCGCATGTTTTGTATCACACGCCCTTCTAGCAAGGCAGAGCTATGCATATACTATATCTACCTACCCTAGCTCATGCATCGAATACCACACGTGGGTGCAGTGGTAAATCTAGCTTACCCTTCCGCTTAGGTCTACCCGGAGCTGCCTTTTTTGTTGCAGCGGCATCTTTCACCTTTAGTGATTAGTAAATATTAGTCTTCGGCTTCTGGAAAATGTGTTGATGCTCTCTACCTAATATCTTATTTTCAAAGCCAAATATCTTACCATACCCGAATAGGTCTATGGTAGCATCTACTTCGCTTAGGAAGTATCCACTTCGATAATACACACTACACCAGGATGCGGAGAAGGCGTACACTAGCCCCGTATATGCTTATTCTCGGAGGCACATCATACGTCCAATTAAAATTCATATCGTACCTTCTTGGTCTTCGTCGCCGGTGTATCATTCTTTTTGTGTTCGGGTTTTTGGTTAGCCTTGACATTTTTGTTGTCCGCCTTTTTATTAGGCTTTTGGTTGGCTCTCTTGGATGTCTCTTTAGGCTTGTCCTTCAGATCTGCGTCACTCGCTTTGCGCTTGCCTTTCTTTGCCACTGCCTCAGCGCACACAATGTTCGAAGGTGTCATAAATGATCTCCAAAGCAGTCCGAATGCGAAACGCAAAACTGTTACATCCTCCGCAGAGGTTGCACTGGACCGGTGAATGCGAACATTATGCCGACATCCCAGTCAAAGAATAGAGCTTAAGTGAATAAGTGAATGAACACTCGTTGAGACATATCAACAAGGATACAACTGAGTGCCTATGCGTAAACCGGGACACAAATCGCTTTTACACACCTCCCTTCTGCTCGGTCTCATGCGTGTTGTGAACAGCCCCCATCATCTCAATGGTCTGTTGTCGCTTGCCATCGGGCAATTGGGCCATGCCAGGACAATCTTCCAAACTTTCATACAGTTCGAGAAGATGGTTCATTTGCTGTTGAGTAATGCAGTTGAGGCACCTAGGATGGGGTGGAGCGTATGAGCAAACGCGATCGCATCAACCATTCACGGACAGTACAGCTCTCTTGTGATGCGATTGAGCCATGTACAAGATAGTTACAGAAGACGGGGTAATGGACTGGTAAAGTACTGCTTTACATAATCATCAGATGTCAATATCAAATTGAGATGGGGAACGCGCACGCCAGTGAACTGCATATATATATATACGGCCGATCTCCGACTCCGAAACCAAGCATATATGTTCAGTACGTACATGCTACTGTACAACACTCACCGATAGAAATAGCTGCCGTGATTAACGGCTTCCGTGGACGTGCAATAACGGACGCTGTCTGCCGCAATTGTTTCCTTGCATTGTCCCTTACATTTGCTTCTACTGGTGCGTGCAAGCTCAACCGCGCTTCGAAGACCGTTGCGATACGGAACGTCTTTGATATCGAATCCGACAGAGGCCAGCATAGTCGCGTATAACTCTGTTCTCGATTCGTATATGGTAAAAGAGTGAAGAACACTTGCAGTTACTTTCAGTATATATATATATATATATATATATATATATATATATATATATATATATATATATATATATATATTATATATATATATATATATATATATA
>NW_014040390.1:108515-116628 GCF_001186125.1 Sphaeroforma arctica JP610 | reverse complement strand
TAGTGTGTTGTGTGTTGTTAATATTATATATATTATATTATATATATATATATATATATATATATATATATATATATATATATATATATATATATATATTATGTATTTTAGCGAGATCATACTGCCGGCTTGCTGTTGTTCGTGGGAATTTCATATTTATAATTGCGGGGCTGCGAGGGTTCCCGGTGATGTGACGCCATGTACAACTTAAACTACGCTTGTATTTCAAACCCGGACATCAATCAAGTGTAATGAGAGTGTTATCGTTGCTCACTCGGTGGTCGTAACGTGTGCTCAAAAGTTCTGAAAATGTCGTCATATTGGGGGGGGGAAATCCTGATTGACACAATTATTTTATGATCCAACAATCGCCATTTTATGGGCCACTTCTGATGGATGACGTCGAATACTCACAGGCTAGCTGACGTATTGGGCCTGGTTGGATGCTTGAATGTACGCATTATCGGCAGCACTGGAAAGACTCGCACACTCTTACATTCTCACATGATGACATTATGAGAGGTATCCTTGATCAAGTGTGTATTTGCGCGCACACTTGTATTCGCATGCGAAACAGACCCATCAGGCTATCCACGCATATAAACATCTATCACATTGACTTTCAAAAACTGTGTATGTTTGTCGTACACAAACACAACCCCTTAGGATGAAGCCAGTATCAGCACCCTAATGTACCATCGTGTGAACTTATGACAAGTGAAGCTATTATTGTTTTATAGGAAGATTAATAATAAAATATTTAGCCCACTGAAGCAACCTTGATCTTCGAAAGATTAAATGGGTAGGTGCATATGCAACCTTTAACGGGGCTGCATTACAGCTAGCTGGCTATCACGTTGGTATCAAATAGGGCAATGACAACGAATGGTCACAGCGGAGCAGTGGAGTCTTGTAATATAATAAGTGCCGAAATTTACGTATGAGCGTAGCCTGCTGGAGAAATCAAACTAGACCAGCTAATCACATCGCGCTATCATACGGTATCGATTGTGGAATAATCATCGCATGAGTACAGCAGTGTCACTCACAGAACATACTTACTTCTTTCTCCGCATTTTTATTCGTTCATTTGTACACGCTATTTACAAATCGCAATGGCTAAAACGATCTGAAGTTCTGATATCACTGCAGGAGTGCAGGCTTGCAAGAACAATGGGTCACACATCTAGGCAGTAGGCGGCTTTATTGATATCAGTGAGAGAACCCCGAAGTAAAAATTGCTTTATTTACATATGTACAAGTTTTGTTTACATTTTAGTTTTATGTATATTTGTGTACAAATTTTATTTTGTACAGTGTCTATGGTTCCCTAAGAAGTTCAAGAACACATACATACGTAAATTTAAAACTAAATATATTTCTAAGAGCAAGTTGTACATATATAAATAATAAAAGTCAAAAGACCAGTGGATCACAAAGACACAAACGATAATATAATATTCTGATTGGATTTCACTCTTGAGATTTCTACAGGGTGCCGAGTGAATTTGTATCCAATGGACCAATTAAAGTCCCCTATTCTTCGAAATGATTTGCAGTTTTTAGATTTACTGATAACATTTTATGATTATAGTTTTTACAGACCCATCGCTCCAGCGGTCTCAGATGTGAGATCATATATCATATTTGGTTTCTCATCCTCCACGATGGTCGTATAAATTTTACAAATGAAGTCAAAAGCGCTTTTATTTTAAAAACATAAGTGTATTTATAAACAAACAAACAGCTGGCTGGCTGAGGTAGAATATGTAATTGGGAATTGTACACAGTGATCAGGGTATATATGAACTCGCTAATGACCTGGAAAATATATCTATATATATTGAGCTTCTATGTTCACGAACAATAGACATACACATAACCGCTAAATACGATCGTGCACAAACACGCACAAAACACAGCTCTTGCCCTACCATAAGTACAACTACTATTAGTACTGTATGACTATGAACAAGCTTAAGGATTATGATGATATCCCCACTGAAAAATTGAAAAACAAGATGTCCGCAGCATCGGAAGACCACTTCAAAGATAGTTTAAAAGGTAAGAAATCGTTAGAGGGTAGACATATTACAAGATCGTCCGCGTCCGCAGACGATTCGGCACTTTTTGGGGCCAACCTTGTGCCCTTGTCTACGTTCTCTTGTGATGGACAAACCATACAACGTCGAGCAACATCGGCTCACGCAGGCAAGACTACATTATATAAGCTCGCAAAAGACGTATCAACTCCTACCGCCACAGCGCCAAAGAAGCGCAGGCGATGGAGTTTCAGTAACATATTCAAGCTCAAGTCGAGTTCCAAAAACAAGCATACGGACCAACACTCAGAGACACGGACAATGAGTACATCAGAGAAACTTAAAGATGATACTCCTATGGATGGAAGTGATCCTCTAGCGCTGACGTACCAGCTACACAACTCGAAGAAAAAGTACGCGGCGCAAGCTCGCACCGCAGTCAGCGATTGCAGATCCGAAGATCCAGTAGGCAAAACGGTGCGAACAAAGTCCAGCGGACAATTGCCTAGGGAAAATTCCCGACCGATTTCGACTGTAGGTCCACTTAAAATGGTTGCTAGCCCCGCTGTCAGTGGAACATCGAGTGCCATTTCCTCAACAGGACTCAGATTCTCTCTCCGGTTTGCCTCGAGAGATTCGTTGTCATTTGATAAGAACTGGCTGGTGACTACCCCCACAGCATCTCGATCAACCGATTCTATTGCTACCGTACCCAACTGTAGACTCTCGCCTTTGCGTATCGACACTGGAAAGCCTGAGAGCGGTTCACAAATGACGTCTGCGACGATGGGCCAGCTCAAGTCATGCCTCAAGACACCTGCCAACGGGAAGCATAGTGTGGTTAGTGGTCTGGTAAGTCCTAGACTGCCGATGTCTAGCTCTGTTAGCCCCCGCAGAGTATCGCAGGTGGCATCAATGTCCCCGTCCTCGACAATATTCTTTTGCAGACCGGGCTCGCTCAAGCATTCGCTATCGCAAGCGAGCAAAACATCCGCCCCAATAACTACACAGTTTGACTTCGACAATCGTCCTGGGAGTAGCCGGCGACAAGCCACATGGTCAGTGCATAGGCGAGTGCCGCAGGAGGGCAAACAACAACGCCGAGATTCCGATTCCGATGATAACTCGGCGACCACACGTACTTCGTATGTGCTAAGCTATGCTTCCCTTTCATGCGAGAGTATGTACTCCTCCAGGACTACAACCCCGGAAATCGCCACGGACAGCACAGCGTCGGCAGGTGTATTCCATGTGCACTCGCCAGCGTGCTCACCAAGCAATGCATCGCACGAGCCTAGCCTGCAAGCATCGAGCACGCAAGACGAGGTTTGCCACAACTTGTCCGATACCTGCACACGCGTGGAGGTGGGTGGCCCGCACTCGCCCGACATAGCCCGTCCGCGCCACAACTCACAGCTCCCACAGCTGAATGTGACCAGGTTTGCCGGAAAAGCCGATGTGCCCTCGGGCTCACCTTGTGCGGTTACCTACATAGGCAGGGGCGCGGGCCATGGCCGACCATATTACAGGTCAATGTCGCTGGAACCTAGTCTGAACATCAGCAGTCCGCACCCAAACTCGCGCATTGCGGGCCTGCTGGGGACCCCGCGCTGCATCTCTGGGCCATGTACGCCTACGCAGCTGCTGGTGCCAACTCAGCTGTATCAGTACCCCACATACACCAGAGCCGAGTCATGCGGCCGCAAGATGAGGAGGGGCTCGGCACCTTCGCCTGTGAGGCAGATGGGGTCGTCCATACAGCAACGGGCCAAGTCCATCCGCAAGACCATCTCCAACAACACCAGCACAGTCAAGCACTCTGTGTCTGGCCGTGGCAAGTCAACGAGCCTGTCCAGTACACCGGTGATGACGCGGGGAGTTGCGGCGCGGACTGAAACGAACACGTGGTGTGCCCATGACGTCGTGAAGGCGCGTAGTGCTGAGTCTACCAGGCGAGCCACGTTTAGCACCAAGGCGATCGTCACGCCCACCTTTTCGCATCAGGCGTATAATCGGTCAGGCTGTGTTGTAGTTGCCGGAGGGCTGAGCAAGGAGGATGTGGTGCAGATCTACACGGATCTGATGAGCTACAAGCTATCCGAGATGGAGGTCCACGAAGACTCGGTCAAAAACATCAATACCAACATGGCCAACATGGCGCAGATGGAGGCGCAGACTCGCACAGACATACTGGATGCGATAGTCGAACAACACCTCAAGGCCGAGCGCCAGGGGTTGGTGCAGACGAGCAAGCACCTTCGGCACGTGGGAGAGGAAGCAGACAAACAGAGCGACGAGATTGTACTCAGCACAGCGGCACTTACAGCCAGTGACAGTGACAGCGCGCACTGCCCCGACAGTCCCGTCCACAGTGACACACCGTGTCCGCCCGAGAGTGCGTGTGATGCGTTAGTCGGGGTGACAGAAGCCAGCAGGGATAGCTCGTTCAGAGACTGCAGCGTGATGGATAGAGTGCTAATGGTGAACCCAGGAATGACGTACAGAAGTGCACCCGCTTTCAGTGACAGTTCGATGGCGGCGTTGCGGAGAGGCCGAGAGAAGATGCTCAGCCAGTTAGAGCGCAGCGATACCAAGTCGTTGCTGCAGATACAGGATGGTAAGGACAAATCGGGTGGTGTACTGCGCAGTCTACGGATAATAGGGCCCAAAGTGGTTTGAATTGTAGCCAGTTATGTGGCTGAAAGTAAGCACATAGTCAGAGACGAGTAGAAGAATAGAAGTAGTTAGACAGATAAGTACGAATATGTACGTAAGTGATATAGTGCCAAGCGTGAGAGTGCAGCACAGCGGTGACGAATTATAGTTGGCGTGCAAATGCCAAAATACGACGCATGGACGAACATAGTAATCAGAACAACAATAAAGTCAGTTCGCAACAATAGTATGGTGTGTAAGAGACTATAGAAAGCTACATCCATCAAGAATAAGAGCTTCACAAGAAAATAAAAAAATTTAAGATAGTTATCAAACGCTGAAGGAGAACATATACTACAGCGCAACGTAATATATGTATCAATGTCTGACAAACTACAGCGCAACGTAATATATGTATCAATGTCTGACAAACGCAACGTTTTCATACACAAAATCCACTATACTGTTTGACGGGCACGTCATATTTCTATAAATATATATATATATATACATGTTTGTATCTTTATTTCTTCGCACGCAGAGAATTGGCTTTCTTTATCGCAGCCTTTCTCCTCGATTTCCAGTAGGCTTTCTGCATCGGGTCATCTTTGCCGGCATCTGCACAATCGGATTGAAGAAATGTTATTAGATGATTGCGATTGTGACATGGTTCATAGCGTAATCAGCTGGATTAGACCTTAAGACTGCTCACTGGTTTTTGGTGTAATTTCGGGTGCTGTATTGGCAATTGGGGCTGGATTGGAACTTACAGACAAATGTCCACTGGCTTGTGATGTAATATCGGGTGCTACATTAGTAATTGGGCCACATCTCCCGACCACATTGTGACTAGCTTCTGCGTCACTACCCAAATGGGGCTGTAGATACGGGGGGAGCAGCCATGCACAGGCTATGTAGCTAGTACACGATGTATACGCAACAGTACCGAACTACCCGAAGCCTTAGAGACGGAGACCCCCAGCCACAACACGAAAGTCATAGACATCGGCTGTTCGAAAGTGTGTCTCGCTCGTCCCCCCCTTTGGTATATCCCACAACCCCGTACATGCGCTATCGGGAAAGATACAAGTCGCCTGTGTCGATTACAAGAACATTGACTCGTCTCGATGGATCACCCGAACATTCCCATGGCAACGGACCCGAGTAGGAGCAACAAGGATGCTCCGTTAACGCATGCCCTCCGCACTATTCCTACTAGCAGTCTCGGTAGTCGACGTAATATGGGCCAGTCACAAACCTTGCCACCACGCACTATGACAGGTGACATGCACATGCACATGCGGGGCCCTTCAAATCAGACACTTCCTCTCAAGAACTCTGTCCCGAAACCTCAGAGAAGTCTGCAAACAACGTCCAAATGCACCATTTTCAGGTCCCACTCTGGTTCAGGGGACACACCAACGTGTAGTAAACTCACCTCTAACACTCTTGTCCAGGAGACCGAAAAGCCATTCTGGGTATTCCGAGCTGGATAATGGCGGACAGGGCAGATTGGGTCCAAAGGGAAGCAGAGGGGTTAGTTCGGGGCATGTCGCGTGTGGGAAATTGAGGGGACTTCAGGTTATCTGAGCGCGGCAGGGGAGGGATACAAGCCGAGTCCGGGATATGCACGAAGCGAAAAAGTGCTTGTATCAGGCGCACGTGTTGTTTTAGCTAGCATGTGTGGTGTGCACGGTACTAGTGTACTGTGTAGTGTTGCTAGGCAACGGCGCAAGCCGCGAAATCGCCCGTGCAAATGCATGACTAACATCAACACCAGCGCAGTGCTATCTGGAAACCAACCGAGAGATACGTTATCCATAACTGATCTCAGCCAGATCTCTGCTTTTCAGCAGTGTGTAGATATGCACAGTGTATACATACGCATAACACGTTAATTGTGCTGAAGGTTGCATGTCCTGCGGTACTTCTGTGTGCAGCGATTGATTCTAAGGGACGCCCGGAATTAAACTACTAGGTAAACAAGCGGGGCGAGCATCTGTCTTAACACCCACTCGACGATACGTTCGATAGAACCCTCTAATCCCAAACCAAGTAGATAGCTATCATCGCCAACTTTTTTGCACAGGACAAAAACGCACACATGCTAACAAGTGGTGCGGCTGGCCTGACTACCGGTATATTGTACCAATCTAACTACACCCGCACATACTCTGGTTTGATGGGAGGGTCCTCGCCCTGTGCGAGAATATTGGCACCCGCGCACACATCGGTTGGACCGGAACATTTCGCTGGAGACAAAAGCAGAGCTATGTATGAGAAGCTGTTGAAGATGTCATGAGACGAGTTCGCCTCCATTTGCATCGAGTGCAAAAGCCAGTGACCTAAAACTAAAGCTTGATCCAATACGCTCGCCGAACTGGCCGAAACTTCACGAACCAGAATTCGTACTAACTCAGACCTGACCCTATGTGGCTCGTACCATTGGTCAATCTAACTAAATTTTCAATAAAACAAACGTTGCCAATCTAACTATGTATGGTACATCCGCTTAGTCAAAGCACATGTTTAAACTAACAATTGTATATGGTATGTATTTTAATATAAATGTATGGATGTAAAAATATATATACATTTATGAATATATATAAATGTATACTAATATGAATATATATATTAATATGAATATATATATATATATATATATATATATATACATATAATAATACACATACATATAAATATACATATACACATACATATACATATACATATACATATACATATACATATACATATACAAATACAAATACATGAACATATACATATACATATACATATACATATACATATACATATACATATACACATACACATACACATACACATACACATGCAAATACACATACACATACACATACATATACATATACACATACACATACACATACACATACACATACACATATACATATCAATATGAATATATATAAGCATATACATTAGAAAATACACATAAATATACATATATATACATATTTATATAAATATACATATACATTTACATATACGTATGCATATACATATACATATATAAATACATACACATGTACATGTACATGTACATGTACATATACGTTACATATACAGATACATATACATATACATACACATATACATGCGCATACATATACATATACATATACATATATATATACACATATACATATACATATACATATGCATATGCATATGCCTATACATTTAAATTTGCATTTACATTTACATGTACATTAACATATACATCTGCATATACATATACATTTACATATACATATACATATAAACATACACATACAAATACTTATACATATAAATTTATATATACATATGCACGCACATATACGTATACATATACACGTAAACATAAACATACACATACATATGCATACACA
>NW_014040390.1:106190-107797 GCF_001186125.1 Sphaeroforma arctica JP610 | reverse complement strand
GTTGTTGTGTGTGTGTGTGTGTGTGTGTGTATATATATATATATATATGTATATATATATATATATATATATCGAATACTAGAACACTCGAAAACGCTATATCGAATTCAATATGGGATACCTTGCGCTCGTAGAACCGTTGCAGGACGCATCAAAGATCGACCAAATAACCGGGTCGCCATGGTGATAAAAATATTGTGCTGGCTACAAAAGGAGAGCTGAGAAAAGTCCTTTCGCGTGCTTATGTACGATCAAGTATACGAGACAGAGCGCTTTCGCGTAGACGCGTATGTAGTAGACAGTATTAGGTAAACCGTAGGATGGTATAGTGATAGTGCATGGTACATCTGTAGATACTTGAAGAAAAAAAAGTTGAATTATTTACCTCGTCACCCCCACGGCCTCCACGCGAATGCTATCTAATCCATTGGCTCGGATAAACGGGCCTTCGATAGCCCAAAACCTTTTTTAGGGTCATATGGCTCCAAAATAACTGTATTCTAGGACCACCCGTATGTGCTGTGATTGTGACTTGTGAGACAGTTTGTTTTTCTGACTCTCTGTGCTACAGTATACTGTGTTCAGTGGTCAGGATTCTCAGAAACTTTAGGGCCAGGCCCCGCAGGGCCTTTGTATCCTATTTTTATATAAATATAGAATTAATAGTCCTCTACCCTTGACAGTTTGAGACAGTAGGAACAGTGTCAGGACTCAGGAACTCAGGAAGTGACTAGAGTCTCTTGGTGTCTGGACTCTGGTTGTCTGGTTTTGAGTCTGACCTCCTGGTCCTGGAGTTTGGGCTTCCGGGCCCTAAATTATTTGTATTTATTTGTCGGTAGCGAGAGGGAGACAACATTTTGAAAATTTCAACAAATGTCCCAGCCCTGACCAATCAAATTTTCTTGATGCTATATAAGAACTGGACGTTTCAAAAAAATTGTTCCTCGCAATAGCCAGTTATTGGCGCAATTTTTACACGTTCTCAACAACACGGCTGGCGATACTGACTCCTTCGATCCTGATACGGACAATGAAACTGGAGTAGCAGATGTCAAATTTGACGAGAAAGAAGTTTCTGCTTTGCTGCAAAAGATGCGCAGATCGAAACCAGATGGTGGGATCACCGAGATTGTGAACGATAGCGACACGGCAAGAGACGAAGTGATAAGACTGGCAAAGCAAGCGCTGCAGAAAAACTCAACTAGATATGATTCCAAAGTTGCCGCGCCTATGACCCATATATTCTAGAAGAAAAAGCCCGTTATACACCAACGAACTCTATATATATACACGAACACACACACGCACATGCACACTCACACAAGCACGTGTGCACACACGCACACATGCACACATACACACACCCACACATGTACACACGTACACACGCACACACGCACATATATAGACAAAAATACATATATTTCTAGACACGATGTAAATACAGAAACACACATATATGTATATATATATATATATATATGCGTTTGTGTGTGTGTGTATGTATATATATATATAAATAGATTTATATAGTACCCAACACATGTAAACACACACACATTCATACACATACACACTCTCTCTCACACACTCTCTCTCTCTCACGC
>NW_014040390.1:99715-105157 GCF_001186125.1 Sphaeroforma arctica JP610 | reverse complement strand
GTTTATATATATACATATATATATACATACATATACATATATATATATATATATAAAAGGTTGTTATATCTATATCTATATATATCCTATATAAATACATTTTGATCTAAATCGTAGTAGAAAGCAGCATTTGTATCAGGTATTTATCTGTTCGATTTCGGAGAAGGGCATCGATGGTGCACTCGCCACTCTCGCAAAACAAGAAACTAAACCTCTAACCCTAAAACACTAAATACAATTCCTCAAAGTCCAAATTATATGCTAAAAAATGCCTTCTGATTAGGTGTGACCCATTCAAAATCTAAACTCGATGTAACTGTTGGTCACGAGCATTTATTTTTCTGAAATAAGTACATATACTCCAATAGCAGTTGTTTTATTTCTTTTTATTTGCACATTAAAATGTATTTTTATTGAATTATGTACCATAATTTTACGTTTGACTGTCATATATTGGTGAAATCCCAATTCTATCATGAATATAAATCTATCATTCGTTTGATTGGATAACAAATTTATGAACGTAATTTCACACGGAATCCAGTCTTGACCCAAGTACGAGAACATTCAAAAGAAAATGTTCCCAAGCTTACTAGTTATTATTATTGAGAGGGGGCTATGAACTTTTAGACAAGACTGCATATTAATATGAAGATAGGATTGGAAATATTTCCGTACAGTTATTTACATACACAAGAGAAGGTTGACACTGGCTCTTGTTAGAGGAGTCTTTGTCGATGTCCATTTCTTCACACATAAAAAACATAGTTTAAGACACCATGAGTGTATTTTATCTAGATCCACTCCTATTCGCCGATTATCGATCACTGAAAAAGTCCCGAGTCCCGAGTCCGGACAGACTGATAAATATTTGTACAGTATTCATTAGGCGATTCGCCATCTATTTATCATCTGTGTGTATAACCACATATAATATATATATCTAAGTATAATTAAGGTGTCGGTATAGACAATAACTTGAGCAGACCTACTTACTATGACGTATGTTGTATCAGCATCACAACTTGGTGTTATCAGTCAATGCATACCTGATATACTGGAACAACCACAACTGTGTTGATAGTTCTAGCTTGTGGTATATTAAATAGCGCCTTTTCTGCCACTTCAGGATAATCGACGCAAACTAGCGAGTTCGTCAGCTCCCATAGAAAGAAGTATAGCCGTGCATATTTTGTGGTACTGATCGTTAACGACAACTCCAAGATGTCAGACACGGATGATAGTGACTTTAAGATGTTTGACACAGATAATAGTGATGACTCAACAAATGAGATCCGACACAATATGGCAGACACAGATATTAGCGATATCATATTAGTGGAGATCCAACACAATATGGAAAACTCCTACGGATGGACGCATATTTACCAGCCTGAGTCGCTTGTAATCCTGGCTAAGGAAGATGAAGCAGCCCCTGATCATATTAGGTGCGTTGTGTGCTACAATGTACCTCTGACGTGCTTGCAAACGGCTTGCTGTGACAATCTGATTTGCAAAAAGTGCATGGAAGTGGTCGTTATTAGTAAATCCTACGACCATAATAGCCGCCGCATCCATGGCCCCATACCCTGTCCCGTGTGTACGGCCTCTCCTTGGGTACAATTACTGAAGGTAAGCAGCTATCAGGCTGAAGTCGACAAGATGCAGGTGCGGTGTATGGAATGCCGAAAAAGGGGGGCCTACGGAGATATGATCACAGCGCACGTTAAGTGTAGTATGAGGCCAGGGGTGAAAATGAAAGACAAAATTCCGTGCCTTACATACTTCAGCAGGATCATACACAAAGCTCCCGCCAGTCCGCCTCTGCCGAAACGGCTGATGCCTTGTATGATTACCTTCGTACAGTACACACGCGCGGCGTGTATAAGGCAGCAGTGGTCAGAGGCAGCGTTGACTGCAGGTTGTATAGTATTGCACGACAAACATGCCGCTCAGGCTTTGCACCTGCTAGGATACACTGTTATTCTATGTAGAATCATGCGTGATTACCCTACGAATGCGGACCTGATGGCATCGGCTTGTGAGGCTCTACAGCACATAGTGCTACACAATAGCGACCGGATTAAGCTCAAAAACGATTCTAGATTGATGGCGCCAGGGGAAATTAAACTATACAGTTTTATCAAACCGGTGATGATGAAGAACAAGAAGAGGCGTGTGTTACAGACCCTCGCCTGCAGTGCATTGGCCATGATCACATACGATGGTTCGCCTGATGACTTGAACGACATGGTCCAGATTGGGGTACACTTTTGTGTACTCGATGCCATGAAGCAGTTTCCCACGTGCGAAGCTCTCCAAGAGGCCGGTGTGTATGTATTTAATCGATTGGTGAGGGGAGTGAGTCAGGTCAACATGCAAGCCATCGTGTGCACGGCGCCGACAAGCATAACAGCTACCATGCTTTTATTCCCTGCGAACAAAAAGATACAGCGACTCGGTTCGAAGGCGCTCAGATTCATGAAGATGAAGGTACCATATGTACCCCACCGCACTACACCCATACGAAGCTTACACAGGCCGGATTTCCCATCTCGGCGCACGGATTCAGATTCGAACTCGGACCTCGACTCGAATTATTGCGGTACTGAATGGGACACGGGCTTTCCCGAGGGCTATGGCGGTATCCAGGACCCACGGCTTACAGCTCGCTTCCCCGAGATCGAAGACGAAAAGCCTATTCAGCCACGTGATTTGCGTAACAGGCCATGTGGCGCCGCGAATGTACTTATAAATCGCAATAACCAAATAATGCAGCGTATGCTCCAGAGCACCCAAATTGAATACATTGCTACCCCTGGGGTTCAGGGCGCGGCCGTGAACGACATTGATGAATCGATGTCGGAGTTGATCCTGAGCGACGACGATGACGACAACTCCGCATCGGACTGGGAGTCTGCAGTTTCTAGGCACAACTCGGAGTCAGACAACCTGGAGCGTGCGCCAATCCGACCCAGCGTACGACCGGGCAGCCTACGGTCCACCCACTCCATGCAATCGCAGGTGCAGCCGTTTGAGGAGCTCTCCCCCATCCCCACATTGAACCGCAATGGGACCGGCAGTCGTTCACTGGGCAGGCGCCACTCGGCCGGCCAGCGCCAGCCGCCACAACCGAGCCGAAGCTCGAGGACTGGCCCGTAAGTGCCCAGTGGTGGCGTGGGGTGGTGCTACGCGAGTACTATGTGTTATATGCGGTACTTGTGATTAGTAGCGTATACCCCGTCAGGATGTTGGTGAGAGGCAACCATGCGGCGTGCAGACCTTCGAGTGGGTGTCGAGAGGAGCCGTGAATAGAGAGCTTGTGAGTGTGGTACACATGACTATGCCGTAGGTCGCATGGATCGCTTGTTTGTCAGAGATCGCATCTTCAGATTGACAGTCAAAGTGCCCGGGCATATCAAAAGTACACCCACGCGAGCTTCAGCAACAGTTGGTCCACTTGCACTGGCGCTGTAGAGATTTGTATGCCCTGCGCTGTTTGTGTTGTAGAGTACTGTCCGTATCACGCACGTGGTGAAATTGGGAATGGGTTTTTTTAGTAGGATGGTAGAGGTAAGCAGCTATAGGCAGCTATAAGGTGGTAGAGGTTAGCAGCTATAGGCAGCTATAAGGTGGCAGGGGATAGCAGCTATAGTCAGCTATAAGGTGGTAGAGGTAAGGAGTTATAGGCAACTATAAGGAGGTAGAGGGTAGCTATAGGCAGCTATAAGGTGGTAGATGTAAGCAGCTATAAGCAGCTTTCAGTAGTGGCGGATACGTCTTGGATGCCAAAGATATATATCCTGTGGTGGGTTGTGGTTGTAGCTTCCTTTGGCAGCGATTCAACCAGTGGTCTCCCTATGGCTGTGTCCTTGTCATGGCCGTGCTATTGCCACCGATCTGTATATATTGACAATGTTTTTTTAAAATTAAAGTACAAAATGGGCACAGAAAAAGACTTCCTAGTTTGGTGGTGTGTCCTTGTGCCTAACACTAGATACCACAAGTACAGATGCGATACCAAACCGAAATATTTCAATGAAAGTAAGGCTTAACTTATCCTAGCGGGAGCCCTCGGTTGTACTTCTAACAGACACTTTTCTTCTGACCAACCATTTTTTTCTGCTAATTTCCAAATTGAAATCGACCATGCAATTAGTAATGGGTTGTGGCTGTCTGGATAAAAAATGAGTCCAGCCGCACACGTTTTATAAGTTGTATTGAAACCATCATGGGATCCATTGACCTTCATGCTGAGAATATGACTATAGATTGTCCGATGCAGACTTACTAGTTTCAGGCATACAACAATCTGTATATGCCGAACATATCCGATTTGTATATAAGGTCTGTACTCTTCATATGCAATTGCATAAGCTTGCATTCAGATGTACATTTGCCGAAACAAGGTGTACCATGAATTCAGTTGAGTCGAAGATTGTCAGTTATATACCTACATATAACTACAAAATTATATTTTATAAATACAAAACTATAGAGATAGTAGATACAAAATTATGTATTATAAATACCAAACTATATAGATATGTGTATACGAACTATACTATATAAATACAAAACTATATAGATATCTAAATACTAAACTATATAATATAAAAACAAAACTATATATTCTAAATACAAGTTTATATATTATAACTACAGAACTAAATAGATATTTATATACGAAACTAGATATTATAAATACCAAACTATATAGATATATAAATACAAACCTATATAAGGCGTATAAACACAAAACTATATGTTATGTAAGCAAACCTAACTATTATAAATACAGAACTAAATAGTATACATAAAAAGCTATATATCATAACTACAAAAACTATATAGACACATATATACTAAATTGCATATCAGAATATAAACCTTTGCCATATCACGGGGATATATAGAGATCTAAAAAACCAGATCCGTATCTCTGCTTTCATGCACGAGAACTCATTCCAAACAGACGTTTCGTTTCATATAGGTCCCTTTAATTCGCCTCTTCGCATTCGTCTAGGTACATGCGTTGCTTAAGCATGTGCTCGTCTCTACTGACATAGCACCCACTCAGCGTGCGACTGCCGGTGAACCCCTCCCTCCCATGCAGCACGCGCCAGTTGTCGAAGATGAGGACTCTGGAGAAGGCAGGAGAGAAACGGGAAGAGACGACGCTTTAGAATTGGGTTTAAGGTAAGCGATAGATGTTGGGTGTGTGTATATACAGAGATGGTCCCGTACGAAGTACTAAGTCGCGTACTTTGAATGCGAAATATCGAAGTACGTAAACATGTGTACTCATGAACAGATGCGGTAAATCATAGTCATAAGTTTATATATATATATATATATATATATATATATGTATATATATATATATATGTGTATATATATATATATATGTGTGTGTGTGTGTGTGTGTGTATATATATATAT
>NW_014040390.1:92854-99608 GCF_001186125.1 Sphaeroforma arctica JP610 | reverse complement strand
TCGTTCGTCGTCGTACGTACGTACGTAGTAGTTACTATATATTAGTATATATATATATATATATAGTATATATATTAATAGTATATATATATATATTGTGTGTGTGTGTGTGTGTGTGTGTGTGTGTGTGTGTGTGTGTGTGTGTGTGTGTGTGTGTGTGTGTGTGTGTGTGTGTGTGTACACATCTACACACTCCCAAGATGCTTTCACACCTGGTTTGGAAATTAATGTGATCCCGTGGGTAGCCACTCATGTATCAGCATATGCATGTCTGCTACGCATGCCTGAATATTGCATTATATGACAAGCTAGTTTGAGAGTCTCATACCTTCCTGGGGTCAATGGGAATGTGTAGACGTTCTGTTCTTCTCGCAGAATGGATTCAAATGTTCGGAGAGCGCTGATAGAAGAAACGGGATAGCAGGTGTCATTGTTTAACGAATTGAAGTGTTCCGTGCATAGTACGAGAGATTCAGGCTGTGGTGCGGGCACGTTTGCAACGCCATATATATAGTTGGAATAAATAGCCTGATTCCGTATCTCGGGTGAAGAAATGGGCTACGCTCAAGAAGCAACACTTAAATTTGTGATCACCAGCCACCCAGTGATCCTAAAGGCAGCCCTGAGACACTCTCCTTCCACACAGCAGAGCATATACTCATGATTCCCTGAACACGTGCTATCTTGACGGTCGACGTATTCGGCTTGGGACCGTTCAAAAACTTAGTTATTAAGCTTCTTCAACAGCAAGAGCTCGAGCAGCTACATACATGTGATCATCAACCAAACACGACCAGTCCTCCTGAATATGTGTCATGTCTACGATTGACTTGACACATACCGCTAACAACTTAAACACAGGGTTGTGTACGTACAGTACAATGAAGTGCTCAACCAATACCCGACAGGTGGTTTTCAAACACTCAGCAATTATCGCCTGAGGGCGAATGCATGTCCACCGTTGGCACATTCCGTTAACGACAGCTGAACGAGTTTGTAGTATAGATCACAAGCGACCCAAATGAGCACACGCCGAGACGGGCATGTCACTAACTACCATTTATACCACTCACAACCACTCACATTACTTACAGATTGGTAGCCAAGTGACTAACAACCCCTCGAAACACTTAAGATTTTGACAGACCTGTGACCAACAACCATACATACCACTGACAACCACTCAAACTACTTGAAAATCGGCAGCCAAGTAACTAACAACCACTCAAACCACATCAAAATTAACCGTCAAGTAACTAATAACCACTCAAACCAGTTAAAATTAACGGCCAAGTAACTAACAACCACTCAAACCACTTCAAATTAACGGTCAAGTAACTAATAACCACTCAACCCAGATAAAAATTATCGGTAAAGAAACTAACAACCACTCAACCCACTTCAAATTAACGGTGAAGTAACTAATAACCACTCAACCCAGTTAAAAATTAACGGTCAAGCAACAAACAACCACACAAACCATTTCCAAATTAACAGTCAAGTACCCAAAAACCACACATACCACTTGGTATGTTGACAGGCAGCGCACTGACAACAACTCACCGGTAGATCTCCTGAATGCGGCTCATGTCGACGGTAGACGCATCCAGCACAGCACGGTCGCATGTGTTGAAATTGACGCGCACCAGTTCATAGCTGGTGGAGTCCACAATCAGGACAGGCCTGCTTATCGTGGACCAGATTTTTTGGACCGGGTCGGCGTACTGCGCAAATGCCCCCGGAAACAGAAAGGGACACGAAGGAGTGCGTGAGTTTGGCAACCTAGTATGAAGACGAGTTGCACTGGGGTGTGGTGGTACTGTACTGTATCTGACTTGTGCGAGAGATCGGGCGCAAGGGTGGCGGTGCAGACACACATGTCAGTAACTGTGCTGATGACACGTGTTCGGTGTCTGTGGACTTCAGATGTATCGCAAGAACGCGCTCGGGAAACATCGAAGGTCGATCTACGTAGGACATTGCTATGGTAAAAAAAGCGAATAAAAGGCAGCTAAGTAAGTAGGCTAGTGTCCATGGTGCTCTATATTGCATTGTTTTGGTGTGTGACGTTCCGGTGGGCTGCTTGACCTCATGACATGCGAATCTGACGATCGATGCAATGTATCTGATTTGCGCATGCGTGCGTGTTTACGCGAATGTGCGTGTTTGTAACATGTTTGCTGGATAGTTCCCATTGATGCTGACTCTAAGAAATGTAGGAGATAGACCCATCTAGTGCTCGTCACCGTATGTATACTGCCAACCCCAGAGATCCAACCGAGTTTTACTACAAAACAGCGTCCTTGCAAGTAATATAAATAGTACTACATAACATAATGAACAAACAGTCTGTTAATGTTTTACTACAGCGATACGGTAGTATGAATCAGGCAGAAGAGATCAGCGCATCCGTCATAGAATATTATGTGCATTAAGTCAACAAGGGTCTGCAAGGGTGACCACATCACTCGAGACTGGAGTTCAGACTTGTCAGAAGACAATTTAACGCTCATATATTGCATCGAATTGTCTTGTCTGCGTACTCATGCAACGTACCGTTTGCGGAATGTTCACCGTGGTGAGTGTGCGGTAGATCTCAGGGTATTGGTCCCGCAATTGCCGTCCCGCTTTGAAGCCGTCCACCAGGGTGCTTTCACCCCCCGTGCCGTCAAAGGACAGGCAATGAAATACTTGTAACCTGCACTTTCGATTGGATGTATCGGAGAGAGCCAACAGTTAGTCAGAACACGAACCCGGTATGCTACACAGCCATTTACCACATGATACTCCGATTTCTCACAGACTGGCGTAGAGTGTCAAGATTGTCTCGCCCGCACTGTATCGGTACAGCTGTGAATGCATGTGTTGTGGCTACTTTATTTGCATAGGGATTCTCGGTGCACCCATACTTGATACTACTACGTGTAAGAAATCACCATACTATGTGCGAGTCATACGCATACTATGCTACCACATTACTTGTACTACTCCTTACAGGCGCGCAACCCAAGGTGCTTTAGCATAACCATAAACCCTAAATGATGTATGCGAAACATAGCAACGGATTTGCATACATCCCACCGAGATATATAAACAACTAAACGCATACTAGCACGGTAGAAACCAGCGGACTCAAAAGTGTACATGTGTAGCAATTCTCGTATGATATCCTTGTGTATTGTATGTATATCGACCAGTGTATGCCAGTGCAACAAATCCATCAAACTAGTCAAAGATAGGAATGGCAGTTGTACCTGCACGCACGTCGAATACGCTAGCAAATCCCCAACTAACTGCTGAGTGTGAGTAAACGACCATCCCAGTAGATATCCGTATATTCAACTATAAACAAGTCAAGCGCTCTACCTAATAAATCGGTAGGGCTTGATGTCACACAGACTGCACCAGTCAACAACCCTGTCCCACCTACACTCAACACGTACCCGGCTGGATCGGAACAGTACGTCATATCTGTGTGGGATGGCAGTGATAGGTTTGTGTAGGCTGTATCCGCGTGATCGAGCGCATTGTTAGAGAACGTCCACCATTCGCCATAGAATGTGTGCATAGGCGCGTACACTCGCTTGATGACCGCTTGAGTTGCTTGTTCCGTGGCGGGTACTCCGTCGACCAGCGCAAACCCGGTCCGTTTCTAGTGATTTATACAGTATAAGGAATTGATATACGTGTGTACATAATTAATTTTACATGTAAGTACGAGCGCGTCTTATAATCAGACATAAAGTATGTATGAGTGTGGGGTGGTGGCGTAACTTTCATTTGATTCTGTGTGTGCAACAAGCAGTCAATTTGCAGCGCACAGCAGAATATTGGCACAGCACCGTTCAACAAGGAGCTAGTATCCACTCCCGTGAGCAGAAGTGGGCGTATGCAACCCTAAGCCCTAAAACCCAAACCCCTAAAACCCTAACACTTGACCATGCCCGGGTGAACGCTAAGACCACTACACTTGTGAGCTCCGCTACGCCGCACTTGTCCCCGTTGAATGCGGCGGTTTACATTCAGGGCGGCACTAAACTTATGCACCCGAGTTCGCACGCTGCGTTGCGGACAATAAACTCAGTTTGTGGCATAGCATCGAGCTGCTCTATCAGCCAAAGTCACCTGTGAACCACTCACACTCACAGGCTATGCAAATGAGAGCGGTACAGCATACCGTATTAGACACTGACACACCGACTGGGTGAGCACAATATACCCAACCGTTTAACCGCTCTGAGTGGGATACATCGATACATAACTTAATCAATCCAACAGACCAAAAACAAGCATGTATCCGATTTGAAATCCCTGAATAGATCAACGAACCCGGTGGGAATATAAGTTCTGAATCGGTTGCCAACGAATCATCGAACGCACATCAGACTGCGAGTGCACACAATATATCTGGTGAGACCTAAGCGAGACCACCGTACGAATAAACACCACTCCATACTACTCACAATGTCTGTCAGCCATGATTTTATCCCACTAGTGCTGTCCATGAATTCGTTGTACTGTGTCACTGGCGGCGTGGCAGCAATTGACGCGTCCCAAAACGTTTGCCTGGACGTTCGTGAGGGGATGTGCGTGCTCATTAGCAAACAACAGACAGTGAGTGGCATTGATGCGATAGTGAATGTGCATGTACGCAAAAAAAAGGTCTAGCAAGCGGACT
Organism: Sphaeroforma arctica JP610; assembly: GCF_001186125.1. Taxonomy (NCBI): domain Eukaryota; class Ichthyosporea; order Ichthyophonida; genus Sphaeroforma; species Sphaeroforma arctica. The sequence goes on along the minus strand of NW_014040390.1, from coordinate 94,930 downwards.
TAGCTGTATCGGCGGATGGATCAGACCTACGCCAGATGACATGCATGTGGCTTTGTAGTTGAGATGTTGAAGAGTTGCACGCACATACAGCGCGCAGATCGACTTCTCTTTGCACTTGTGCAGCGAGAAACCCGACCCGTGATCTCTGCTGTGTGCGTGTGTGCACGTGCACGTATACTAACGTTTCTTCTTGTCACCACATGAACATGATGCCCAGAGAGAGACAGGCTATCGCCCGTGGTACAACACAACACCGTGTGATGAAAGGGGTCATACGCGTCATAGCTATATACAATCTCTCACAACCCATCGCCAGCAAACCTGTCCTGCAAGTGACAAGCACAACGGACACGCACTGTAAAAACGGACACTCACTGCACCTGTCGGTCTCTTTCCTGGGGCGTTTGGCCATTGCATTCCGTAGAGACGACAAAAGATACGTCGACGAATGCCCATCGGGCCCTGAGGTATTAGGATTGTTAGAGTGACAATGAATCTGAGAGAGTGGTGCGATTAACTGTCCATTCGGTGTCAATGTCTTGGTATCAGCACACTCTGCAATAGCAAGCCCTGATATGGGTAGCTACTCTGCAGCAGACACTGATGAATAAAATAACATCGTTGGTGTTTGGAAACGTCAGGACTAAATTATGTCTCGCAACAGCTGAACCCATGACTCATGCATTTCCTGAACCGGATGACTTAGCAACGCACACACAAACGTCTGCTCGCTCGAAGCGACACCTCTTAAAACAAATTGTACGACGGACTAGTGGCGTACGACTCACTCCGAAAATCACATACACACACCGCCCTGCACCTGGTCGAGTGTGTCATCAATGGCTGGGCTGATCAGCGGTAAAATCACATATGACGGAATAATGGGAGCGAAATACCCCACACATACGCATATCCCCTCGGGAAGACTGCCTGTAAGAACATACACTGGACGTCCAGCGCATCGTCTCGTATTTGTGCGTGCTCGGGTGCGATGTCCAAAGGCAAGTCGTATGTCTCGAGCAGCCGCTGCCGAGTGTCTGTGTGGTAGCACGTGGGGCATCGGCAGTGGTCTCTCAGCCAAATCCCCTCACTAAGGGAACAATGGTGCGGTGAACGGGTTAGTGTACCGAACTATCTACAACAGGCACCACACACGGGCTTATTGGCGTATGCGCAGACACCAGAAACTGTATCAGTTAAAATCATATCAATAAACGGATACGTATCTCTCTCAGTGGGAACACATACTATACCAAAACTCTCGGGCTGGGATTGATTGGGGCGACCAGAACTGTGAGTAGCAAATCAAGATATGGCTTGGACAAAAGATAAAAAATTGAATAGTGCCTCCGCACGGGCGTCCGATCTGTCTGTGTGCGGCCCATCTGTGTGTCTGCAAAGGCACACAGATGATCATCCGCAACTCCAACTCACAAGCCACACATCCACAGCAAATACAATACAATGTGCGCCCCTATCGGTTCGCGAGCACAGACACACACACGAACGCCGACCATTCTCAGGTATATGCTTAGAAAGTGTGCAAAGAACTGCATATGTGGCCCTGACTCAAATTCCGCCAATCGAGGTATATACAATGTCGACGCGTACGCATCGCATCAGATATGTATACAACATGTACACCAGGTACCAACTCACATAAACACGTGTAGCTGAAATGCTATCTGCACACTAGAATGCGGATATACACGTGAAGTAGAGCTATATTGCTCATTGACGAAAAATCAGAACTCCTGTAGTACAAATCGATTGTTGATTGCGGTTCCTACCTATCAATACATAGACGATGCTACATATTTAGAGAAGATCACACCAAACGCATACGGAGTCCAATTGAATATCCTGTTCGTAGATGGGCAAGCAACTGCAAGCCGGATGCGCATACAAACTATGACTGTGCTACTTAGAAACTTATGTTCCTATTTGAATATACGCACGCATCGGATTCATACATCTAAATTGGAACACACGTGCACATTTATGTTACTTTGTGCATCGATCTAGGGTTTCCAGTGGCACGATATCCACATAGAATGTACTAATGAATATGCTCTT
>NW_014040390.1:62708-79680 GCF_001186125.1 Sphaeroforma arctica JP610 | reverse complement strand
CTCATTCATATATACATATTCATGCGTATATTTATTCATGTGCGTGCGTGTACACATTTAGATATGTATATATATATTTATATATATGTGTGTGTGTACGTACACATATTTGTGTATGTCTGTTGGTGGGTGTATATTTATAGAAACACAAATTTATAATCACTGCTAATTTATCATTATTTTTTTAATACTATATACATATATATATATATATATATGGTGTGTGTATGTGTGGGCGTATGTATGTATGTATGTTATATTAATTTATATATATAAAAACATACATATTGATATATATATATATATATATATGTTATATATATATATATATGTATGTATGTATGTATGTTTTTGTGTGTTTGTGCATTAACATTAATATTTATATTGATATAAATATACATATATATTCATATTGATGCAAATCTGTTGTATATTGTTATATATTGTTATTTTGTTATATGCTTATATATATATATATACATATATATACATGTATGCGATATGCGTATATGTGTATATGCGTATATATTTTTATTCCTATATGCGTATATAATTATATACATATTTATATATCGTATATATATGTCTGTGTCTGTGTTTGTATATATATATATGTGTGTGTGTGTGTGTGTATGTATATAAATATACATATATATATGTATATAATATATATATATATATGTATGTATATATATATATGTATATATCTATATATATATCTATATCTATCTATCTATATATATATATATATATATATATGTATATATATCTATCTATATATATCAATGCACGCATATTTATTCCAATTTCACTACATGTGTATGTACGAATATTTATGAATCATTTTCTGTTTTCTATTCCTGAAAGTAATGTTTTAAGTCTCATAGTTTCTGTTTGCTTCGCGAGCTCACCTTAGAATCCAATTCTATCTCTTTGTATCTGGACTTGTTAGGAACTGATATTTGCGTATCTGTTTAAACTACTGTTTTGTGTGTATTGTTTACTTGGATATTCGTTTGCATACTCTGTTAACCATGGGTGTTATTTGCATTGAAACAAGGAACGATTGCTCACCTTTACACATATCTACACCTACGAAATCCACATTTCTCAATTTATTTATTCACGCATATTCATATGCAATTATTTATTGATGGTAGTTGCTATACGTTGTCTTTTATTCTATCATGAAGTCGAATAAGGATCATACATATTTGTTCCTGTTTGTGTACATATTGATGTGAATCCTGATTTTGTATATTTGTAGATTATGTCCGTCTACAAGTATGTTCATGCGCCAATCATATCAACATGTACCAAACTCGTGAGCCGTACTCTGTGTGCAAACATTGTTCGTGCCTATTGAAATTTAAACGTCAATGCTAAGCTGAGAAATGATTGGCTTCGCAACTGTTTCTTTCACTTATCCGCACTTATCTCGTTTCAGGGGTTCGCGGGGCTCAGCACTGCGCATCGAGTTCATTAAAGGGAATGTAAGCATCGATGGGAAGTATCAGAATAACGTGGCAGATGGCGACAGGGCTCTCATAGCTCTCAATCGTATATTCAGTACTGGTACTATGACTGTGTCTGGCGAGTACTACAACAATACGTGCGCTAAAGGCGCATCGATTATAGATTGTATTAGTTCTTTTGCTGGGAAGCTAGTTATAGATGATTCAACAATCTTCGAGGATAATCTTAGCATTAGATACCCAGACCGAGCGATTTGGTTAGAAATAGAGGATCTGGAGGATGGTACTGTATACAAAGATATCATCTACAGTGAGGCTGAGCTACAAGAGCTGACGGCTGATTTGATTATCACTCCAGAATACACAGTCGACACCTAGGGCTATGGATGAAGCAAGTTAGTAACAGCAAGCACGATGGAAAGCCACACCGTTGCAATATCATTGACTTCAGTGTTGGCGACTAAAGGAACGGAATCGACAATCATATCGATGTCGATGGCTGCAGATATATAAATAAAACCGAATTTTGCGTCCAGAGAGACTTCGTTCGACGAGGTGGACACTGTCGTGATTGATGAAACTCTAAGTGATGTGTTTACCTTATTGATAGCAATCTAATGGGTGACAAGACAACACCTTGGTAATATCCCTCGTATCAGGAAGTGCCAAGTTATCGTATGCCTATTCAGAGATTTGGCAGAATGTTTCAAATGCTTTTTGTGCTTATGGAGTCTGTTTTTCTCGAGTACTTCGTAGTCTCATGCTGTAAAATATTTATGTAACATCATCCGTATTATTTATTACCACTACAAAAAGAGTACACACACTGATAGCACACTCTGATGGTATTTGGTCTCACTCGACATAACCATTGACTCGAGTGCTAAAAACGCACTGCACGACGAACACTACACTAACACTATGTCGCCTTATCTTTCGGCATTTTAGGGTTGGCCTCGTCGAACAAAGCGCGAATCTCGGGTGTCTGCTTGGAATTTATCACAAAGACGGATCCGTCTATCAATTGCAATGCGATGAAGTTTTTACGCGTTCGCTTGTTGAGCGGAGTATCGATCTTATCTGTGTGTACGTGATGCAACTCTTTGATTTTTTCCCACGCGAAGCGGTGTAGGATGCTTTTTCCCTCCTGCGACATGATGATAACACCATCTTTATCAGCACTTATTTTAATTGCGGCCGCGCGCAGAGGCTTTACCGAATACTTGCCTCCCAGCGCCCTCCTGTGTTTGATGCCCTCAACGATATATCCTCTATGACCCGGGTAGAAGAAAAGTTTTTTCCTCAGCACCTTCACATCCATCTCGCCTTTAGTTTCCTCTGTGTTAGTAGCTTCCTTTAATTCTGACTTCTCACTCTTGTCATTGTTGTCGGGTTCAGATTCGACCTTGATATCCGGCTTCACCTCTAAGGCAACGTCCTTGGCGTTAGACTCCAGTGGTACATCTTTGGTCTGCGACCGAGACTCGGCATTCACAGCCAAAAACAGATCGAAAGGATCTACTGTACCGGATTGAGGCTTTCCCTGATTGTTCTGCTGCGGTTGACCGAACGAGTGTTCCGGTGGAACATAAGCCGAGCTCGCCCCGACAGTTTTACCACGCGCACGAGGTACAGGATCAAACATATCGAAAGGATCTAAACTATCCTTTGTTTCCACCACAGGCTGGGCGAATGTAAAAGGTGCGCTCACAGAGTTTTCATCATTCGTGTCGCTGACACTCACAGCATGCGATCTGAACCTCATCGGTTGAGATACCTGCGGTTCGTCATAATTCGGCTGCTGCTGATTCATTTGAGGTGTTAACGACATATTTTGGAATGAAATTGTCGGAGGCCCCTGCTGCGTGCCGGGTGCAACACTATATGTATTGAAACGGGGTCGACTCATGGGCTGCACAGGCATCAGTCCACCCATTTGCGGCGGCTGAGCATTGTACATAACCTGTTGTGGGGTGTAAACGCCCAAATTCGGATTCATTGATTGTTGCGATCCTGGTCCACTTGTGTCACCTATTACAGGCAGTCCTTGCTGATATGAATTAAACTGAGGAAGTGCATTTGTCTGCTGAAACGAGTTTCCGTGCATCGTAATATTCTGCGCAGAACTATGACCCTGCATAGGTGTGGGTTGCGACTGTTGCTGCGACTGCTGTTGTGGAACTGTTTCTGATGTCGTTTGCTTCTGAGGCAAGGGATTGAATTGGGCGAAAGGGTCCGACATAGTGCTAAATCACTTTCAATTCGATTTTTTAATGTGGCGAGTTTGTATTTGTGTCTAAATCACGATCATGTGTATCATATATGTGTATAGATTGTATATATAATTTAATACTATAATATATTTATGACTATGTATATATATATGTGCCAACTGCCGACTGCCAACTTGTGCATCGCCCATCTTGAATCATCATCATGTGCATATAGTCATAACACATAGTCATATTTCAAGAACAATAAAGTTTCCACAAAACTCTCAATGTCGGATCGGCTTTCGCGATTTACACTTGGCCGCTCTATGTACTGAGTACTCAGTCTCTCCTCTCTCGCGAGAAAGACTCTCTCTGGACTCCTGCTGCTGGCTGACTGGCACTCTCTGTTTGCTTTGTGACTTTCTCCTCTCTCTCTCTCTACTTAGTCTACACTCTACTCACTACTGAGTACCGACTCTACTCTCTACTCTCAATTTAGAAGTAGAGAGAGAGAGAGTAGTCCCTCCCCCAATTATTTTGCCTTTTGGAGAGTGAAAATGTCATGATGCGGTGAGGTAAACAACTTTTGTCGGGTAACTGGAATCCAAATATGGTAGTATTTGCTGTTTTCTATTGTTTATGTACATTTCAGGTTCAGGACTTTACTCTTTATTCTTTAGGCTTCAGTTTTTTCTCAGCCCGGTCACCCCCAGGCAGCCTAACCTCAAGCCGTTTTCCGTTAAAACTTTTATATTTCGAATAAATATACGTTTACGCTCAACTTTTATTCCATATACGGTCCTTGTTTGCTCACAGGTGCTTGCGGGTCTAAACATCTAAGTGTCAATAATACGCGTTTACCCGTGCCCCCAGGGCCCCATAACGTAATGAGCTTAGCGGCCGGTGCCCAATGCCCACAGACCAGTGAGACATCAGACAACAGTGGCACCCGGCACCGACTCTATTTTTATAATAGCGACACCTTAAAAACTATATAACACCCTAACAACTATGTATGTAATGTCAACCATGTTTACCTCCGATTTAAAATAATGTTGGTGTTGTAAGTACCGAACTGTTCGGTAATGTTCCTGGGCGTTAATAAGAGTGGGAGAACTTCTAAGTGTGCGCGATAACTTATAAGTGTGAAAACTAATAAGTTTGAAAAGTTCTAAGTTAGATTGTGCGGTTTGTTGGCGAACGGCCGCGCAGGCTCGAAAGAATAGGAGGTTCATGTATGATTGGTGCTTTGTGAACCGAAGTGCGGGGTAATATGAGCTGGAGGTTGGCAGATGACGATGTATGTCGAATGGACTTGTAGGCTCGAAATAGAGTAGATACACGATTTGATTGGCGGCAGGATTCTCAAGGGAATCTTTCGGAGATAGTACAAATACGTGGTTTAGTTCATTCAAGAAGTTCATTCTGCTAAGGTAGACGTTTATTCAACTACCAAGGAAATAAAACTAAATTCACCGTTACATTGTGTTTTGAGTCGATCAATATTACAAATAAACGATAGTAGAAAATGATTTACGAAAAGGATAATGCAGCTGGGACTGGGCAACCTCTCTGAAGATATGTGAGAGGGGAGCCGATGACGACACTTATAGGATTACGTCAGGGGTACCAAGGCTTATGAGCTCGAGGCGAAGAAAGGAGGGTCCCGCCCAGCGATGGCACTTTAAAAGGAGGTTACACCGGAGACGAAATCGGAACTGGAGGGCTATATTAGCAGACTGTTATTGAGTCGAAGGATCTGTACATCGCGGCTGCAGCTTTGTATCCAGCGTTTAAGGACCCATTTGAAGTGAGTGGAACCCTGGCGGATTTTGCCAAGTCAATAGGAGGGTGGGGATCTAATCCTGAAAAGGTTATTGAGCATCTTCGTGCGATTTATTACTATGGTGCTCGGCATGTTGCGGCGAAGGCTGAAGCAAAGAAAGTGCTCCCAGAACGGGATCCATTTACTGGGGTGCCTTCTGAGGACGAATAGAGCGAAAATGAGACTGAGGAGGAAGTCGCTACGGTCAGTGATAGCAGGGATAATAGCGAAAGTAGTGACAGTGAGGACGAGGATGCTAAGAAGAAGAAAGGAGTGCCTGCAGTGAAGGTTGCTACAGTAGGGAAGAAGGCTGATGTATCAGACAAACCAAGGGCAGCAGCTAAGTTGAATATAGAGGCTAGGCAGAAACGGCGTGAGTATGATGCTTTGTGCAAGGTGATTTGTAGGAATGCTAAGAGCGCGAATCAGCATGGGGCACGCTGGATGGTTCCTATGCTGAGGGATGATGACTATGTGGATATGCTACTTAAATTGGCAAATGATGTGAGCTCTAAGGACGTAGTGATGGAGGGTTTAAAAGGATTGACTGAGCGATGTTTAAGGTTGAAAGCCTTATTTGCGAGTCGCAAATCGGAGAAGAACATGGTTCTGAGAATGTTTGAGGCAGGAGGGTTAGCGCGTCAAGAAGAGGGGGAACAAGCGGGCCGGAGACATCAGGCGAGGGTAGCTGCGAGAGCAGGACAGTTGCAAGCAGCTGCAGCTAGACATGAGTCCAGGGTTTCAGCGATGACAGGTCTGAGAGGGGCATGCTTGTTTTGCAAGCAGGATGGTCACTATGTGAAAGAGTGTCCCGTGTTGAAAGACGTGGTATGTCATACGTGTACCAAAAGAGGTCATACTGCGAGATTCTGTCCTACAACACGATCCGGGGGTAATGTATCGGCAGCAGCGTCTGGGGAGGTGCGTATGAGTGCAAATGGGACACCTGAATTGTGACATGCGGTGGCGGCTAGTTATAAAGGACCAGGCCAACCGTTGATCTATAGTTATGTGGAGAGTGAACAGTGTTATGTTGATATGTTTGTTGATCAAGGCGCCGATATGTCTATGATTTCTAAGGGTTTGGCAGAGAGTCTGGGGCTGGTTGCTCAGTATGATTTGTATGGAGAGTGGGTTACGGGATTTGGTGCTCCACTTTATGTGAAATACAAGGTGCGAGATGTTGAGGTTGTTTTGCCTAAGGAAGGAGGGTTAAGTTGGATATGTAGGTTATGGATTGGATTCCACACAATGCGGGTATGTTGTTAGGTAGACGTGAATTGAATGGGTATGGATTAACTGGGACAGTACTCACTAGGCAAGGGGTGACTAAGTATACACTGTTTCTGGTTGAGGTGGTAAGAGAGAAGCCATCAGACTTTAAGACCTGGCTGAACAAAGAGGCATCTGAGCCGGTGTTAGATTATATTCAGCATGTAGCGGCGCCGTTATTATATCAGCGAGCAGAACAGGTAACACCATTTGATAATATGCAAGATGATGGGGGTTATGATTCAGGTTATGAAAGTGATGGATCCGGGGGTGAGGATGATTATCTAATGTTCGATACGAGTTACTTGGAACTGTTGGCTGAAGAACTGGGGAAGTATATAGAAGAATTGGCAGAGTTGGTGGCGGCTATTAGGAGGGTGGCGGCTATTAGGAGGGTGGCGGCTATTAGGAGGGTGGCGGCTATTAGGAGGGTGGCGGCTATTAGGAGGGTGGCGGCTATTAGGAGGGTGGCGTACAATGACAAGAAACCGAAGTTTGTGAAGGATCGGATGCTTAAGCTTCAGATCAAAGAAGGAGGGGCGCCTTTGAGACAAGTATATGCGGAGAAGGATGTGCGACTTATAGAAGTGATGACGAAGAAGGTGCAACTATTGCTTGAAGCTGGGTTGATAGAGAGGGTGCAAGATACGGATTGGCTTACAGTGCCGAAACTTGTATCTAAAGTGCCGGGTAGTAATCCCAGTTATGATGAACCCAAGGATTGGAAGATGTGCATAAATTTTATGCGTACGAATTACCAGCTAAATTCGGGTACATATCCGATACCAACAGAAGAACAATTTCTGGCAACAGTTAAGGGACGCAAGTGGAGAACTAATGCGGATGCTGGAAATGGTTTGGGGCAGTTAATGATAGAGCCTGGTAGTCGAGGGGTTCCTGCATTTTTGACGACCTGGGGAGAGAGATTCCAATTTATTGGGATGCCGTTTGGTTTGAAGGAAGCATCATTTGTGTTCCAACAATTAATGGATGAGACATTGGAAGAATTAAAGGAATTAAGACGTACATTGATGATACCGCGTTAGGTTCGGATGATCCAGCTGAGCATTGGGATGGTATTGTGGAGATGATCAGGCGCTTTGAAGCAAAAGGGAAACAGTTGCGGCTGTCAAAATGTAATTTCGCATATCGAGAAGATCCTGTAGTCGTGATGGGTCGAGAAGTTACAGATAAGGGTTCGATGATAAGTGAAGTAAAACTTCAGGCGTTATTAGATATGCCCAGGCCCAAAACCAAGGCCGAAGTCAGGTCGTGGTATCAGTGTTTTGGATGGTGGGCGAGATACGTTCCGAATTTCTCAAATGTATTGGCTCCGATTAGTGATTTGACTAAGAAGAAGGTACGGTTCCAGTGGGATCCTGAACAGGAGAAGGCTTTTCAGTCGGCTCGGAAGATTTTTCAGGCGAAGACAGTCTTGGTAGAACCCAGACGAGAGGAGCAACTTAGGTTGCAGACAGATGCGTCGGATTCGGGTATAGGTGCTTGTTTATGTGTGAGAAGAGATGGAGAATGGCTTCCTGTGGGCTTTGTGAGTTCCAAGATAGATTTCCATGCTAATTTGTCTCTGACAGATAGAGAATTGATAGCGCTAGCATATGGGTTTTTGAAGTTCGCGGGTTTGATTAGGAGATCGTACGAGATGCTTATAGTAGAGATGGATCATCAGCCTTTAATTAGTGTTGTTCAGCAGGTAGAGTTCATGTCGGATCCAGTGGCTAAGAGACGGTACAGGAATGTTCTGTATGTACGATCGTTTAATATGGATCTACGGTACCTGGAAGGACCAAAAAAACAAAGTTGCGGATGGAATTAGTCGTATACCGTGGTGGTTTGATCCTATTATGGTGCCTGTGTCGGTAGAGGGTGTTAAGTTCGCTGCATGTGCAAAAATGGGTCTGCCAGAGATTGATGAAGGTGTTGATTTATCATTTGATAAAGTCTGCAAGAGTGTGGAAGACAGGAGGGTCCGGCTGGCGGTGGTTAAAGAGAAGCTGCGAGTGTTAGAGGAGAGTCTTGATGAGAAGGTCAGTGCCGACTTCAAGGCTCGTGTGGGTTTATTGCATCAGCAGGTTACTGCAGTGATGGAGAGAGGTATTACTAAGATGTGGGAACCGGATGTAATGGCTAGCGAACAGCTTAAGTGTATTGGTATAAGTGTATGTTCAGAACTTGTTCAGCCTTTGCAAGAGTACGATATTACGCTGGTACATTAGACTTTAGCGCATGCTGGGGCAGATAGGATATGGGAGTTTCTGAAGGTTAAGTATGGAGATGAAGTGTTGCGTTCGTAGGTTGTGAAGGTTTTGAAGAGTTGTGTTGCGTGTCAACAAGTTGAGGGGCTTCGTGGGACTACAGGGTTGTTAGTGCAGCCTGAGAGGCCGAAAGGGGTTGCAGTGTGTATAGGTATGGATCATTTGACCTTGCCAAGGACAGTTCATGGTTTCGAAGGTATAGTTGTGGCTATAGATCATTTTTCGAGGATGGTGTGGTGTCGGCCATACACGTTGGAGGAGAAGAATACCAAAGGGGGTATAAGAGTTTGTTCAATATCAAGTGCTGCCTTGGGGTACACCTAAGAAGGTAGTGATGGATGAGGGTGGTCCGTTTGCTTCAGCAGATATGAAACGTTTCTGGGCAGAGAGAGGTGCAGAATATCATTACGCAATGGTAGGGCAGAGAGGGTCTTGCGTACGATTGTGGATTGGCTTGCTAAGAGCTTTCCGGTTGGGGAGGAAACCTTATGGCCAGCATATATATATCCAGTTATGTTGGCGTACAATGCGGCAGTGAATTCGGCCACGGGTATCAGCCCATACTATCATGTTACGGGCCGGCATTATACGGGGCAGGTTGATAGAGTAATTCAAGCGAAGTTGTTAAAGATGATAGGTTCTGAGCTTCTGAGTGAAGCTGCTGTGAGGGATAGATGAAGTGGTGAAGGAGGCGCAGGCAAAGACGGCAGACAAGAATAGAAAAGAGGCACCAAATTGGCAGCCGGGGCAGTTGGTTTGGTATACTGGTAGGTCAAAGAATAGTACGTTGGCAAAAACTTATTTAGTGAGAGGCACGATTGTTATGAGGGAGCACTTACAAGGGATGTACAAGGTCATAATTAATGGGAAGGTTAAGTTAATACATGTGGATCAGATTAAGGTGAGGTTAGAGGATCCGAAGCATGAGGCCAGTATTAGAATGCGTAGGAGGGAAGCTTGTTTGATCTGGCTCTACAATTATACTGGTGAAGGGGAAGCTAGTGTTACAGAACTTGATGAAATGGTGGCAGTAATGCGATCAACAAAGATGGGGAGGACTTGGTTATATGCCATGAATTCAGCTTTTAGTATATATATAAATACGATATTCGATGCGGCGAAGCGAGGTGAGAGTAAGGGCGTGGTAGAAGATACTTTGGATTAGGCTATGAAGCATCACTTCAATAAGAAAAGGTGGAACAAGTTGCAGATGTTCTTCCAGTTTGCGAGGGATCCAATTTTGTGAAAGAAGCAGTTGAGTAAATGGTTGAATGAATGATCTCGACATTAATGTCTTGTTCATTGGGGAGGTGTAATGTCAACCATGTTTACCTCCGATTTAAAATAATGTTGGTGTTGTAAGTACCGAACTGTTCGGTAATGTCCCTGGGCGTTAATAAGAGTGTGAGAACTTCTAAGTGTGCGCGATAACTTATAAGTGTGAAAACTAATAAGTTTGAAAAGTTCTAAGTTAGATTGTGCGGTTTGTTGGCGAACGGCCGCGCAGGCTCGAAAGAATAGGAGGTTCATGTATGATTGGTGCTTTGTGAACCGAAGTGCGGGATAATATGAGCTGGAGGTTGGCAGATGACGATGTATGTTGAATGGACTTGTAGGCTCGAAATAGAGTAGATACACGATTTGATTGGCGGCAGGATTCTTAAGGGAATCCTTCGGAGATAGTATAAATACGTGGTTTAGTTCATTCAAGAAGTTCATTCAAGAAGGTAGACGTTTATTCAATTATCAAGGAAATAAAACTAGGTTCACCGTTACATTGTGTTTTGAGTCGACCAAGATTACATGTATTTACTATTTGCACCGCCCTACAGGGCGTACAGGGGGCTACACTACCGCTACAGAGCTATTTACACTGCTATTTACAGCCCGAGGCCCTGACTCCTGTGCACCGAGAGGCCACAAGAACTTTGTTTTTTTTTCATTAAAAAGAAGTATATACCCACGACAAGTCAGGCCGCCAGACCGCCATGCCGGCCAGGGTCCCTGGGTCCCAGACCACAGGGCCCAGGCCCCAGGGTCAAGGGACAAATAAATTTGTCTATCTCGTCAGTTTTTTTTTGTTTTTGTTTTTTTACAAAACCAATCAAATAAAAACAAACAAACAAAAAAAGGGGGCAACAAACATAGCCTCTTTAGAATAAAACACCACATTTTTATTTTTATATTTTGTTTTGCTATAAAAAAACACTGTTATAAAAACAAAAAAATAGACGAGGAAGAAGAAGAAGAAAACAGAATACATAAAAAAACATTGAAAAAGGCGTAGAAATTTCATCACTCTGTAGTAGTGGTCAGCATTATTACTCAGGAATTAAGCGACTGTCTCGAGACACGTAGTATCCCGGAGATCTAGTTCCAAAGACAGTCGCACTTCTATGTCTATTTATATCTAATATATCTGTCCTGAACCACTATTACAATATAACTATCCAACCCCACCCATGTGGTGGTTGGGTCCAACCTAAAAACCTCAGTTCGGTCATGGTCCTACAGGGCAGGGCCGATCATACATCGTCCATCCCCAATGCGGATGGACATCCAACTAAGGTCCGCCCTACTACGACCCCCCTCCCCACCCCCAAGTCCTACGACTTTCAAGGCGTGGGAATAACTAACAGGACTTAGTTCACCACTCCAGTGAACAACACTAAACCACAGCTCATCACAGCAAACCTAACTAATTCCATCGCAAACCTAACTACTCGCCAACGCGGCTATTCGCGACTAATCCCCGGGACAATACTCTCTATCTAACGACTGCGCTGACAACTGAGCTCCCGTGTGCTTCAACCTAGCTTGTGTAAGAATGATCGTGACTGCCACTTGGTAAGAGCCTTAATATCCTCAATCACACAGGACGTACCTCTAGCCGTTCTTTATTGAATAATTTTCACTAGAAGTACTAAGTGTACATGACCACATGTCTAATTTTTAGATAGACATAAAAACGTAAGTCAAGTTAATACATCGGCTAATATAAATAAAATTCCATCTGAAGAAAAGTTATTAAAAAAAAGAAAATGACTTATTGGATTTTGGAGATTGGCGGGAAGACCAAAACCTGTAAGTAGTAGTTCAGAGATTATAAAATTTGGTTTATAATATCCTACATCTTCTATCGTCTCAAATAGGTCCACGTAAATGAGTCATACCAAACACTCAGGCTATTGGAGCCATCAAAGTGAATTTAGAACACTTTGATAATTTTGGAAAAAGAACTTGTATTAAATTATTTCAAATACAAATAAAAACCAATGTGTTAGCTCATTTGATCTTAATATTTTAGATTGACCGGAGGCCGTATTTCTACATTGCAAAATGTTGAACACTTCCTCATCCACTCATGCGTGCGCACATCCTGGTGAGCGTTGGTAACCCGAATACATTTTCTGTATGTCCCATTGAGACTATACTGGAATCGGATGGCCGGTTTATGGGTACGGTAAGCGTGAACCAACTCCTAGCGTTCCCGTGACGATAAAACCTGCATATGGGGATTCATAAAACATATAATCCCCAAAAGCCGATTTAGAAACATTACCTCGAGGGATCTTCTCCTCCTGTCCAAAGGGTGGAACATAAGCCTTGAGTTTCTTGACATGGACCCGATATTCCTTGTTCAAACCAGTATCAAGTAAATAATGAACAAGCGGTAGCATCAAAGCAGTAACAACCGCTGGACCATCATCCATCTCTAACTTATGTGATGTGTTGGTCTGCCAAAGGCGTGTACAACACCTGTCGACCAATCGCAAATATTGGACAATCGACCCGGTTGATATCCGCCGAGCGCTTTTGGGCCCGACGTGCATACGCAATATGCTCCGCCGCTTCCTGCTCCCGTTGAGTAGGCAACTGGCCAATAAGAACCGTAGGATCAACCGCCCCAACATCGGCATCCAACAGACGCTCAACTTCCTGGTCCACCGGATGAGGATATACCCGGCCCGTATCAAGAGTATAAGGAGCCATATCAATAACCGTAGAATGCGATGCATTATAATTAGCAGTAAAGATAGGTACTTCATGTCTCCAGTTATGGTGCAACCCGGCACCTAATGATCGTTTCAATCATTCTGCATAGTTCTAAAAAAAAAAACACTTCAATACGCCCATTACCTGCATGTTCACCCACTGATACTGTATATATACGACTACCCGTACTAACTGCGTATGCTGCAAATTTATCACTAATAGGAGCACTTTGCTCATCCATCACATATTCACCAACAGCTGCATGTGGGCGCAAATGTTCTTCACAAAATTGTATCACCCGAGCCGTTGTCAACTCATCATGCCGTAAACACGAAGTAAAAGCACGCAACGAAAAACCATCCTACGCTGCAAGAACATACCTGAAACCATACTGGTCCTCTGATAAAACCAGAAGGACCGTATCAGCTTGCTGTTCGATATCCGAAGCACGTTTCGGTTGCTGAAAAAGGCCCATCTTACGCCCAAGCAGTTGTGGTTATCACTTGAATACATTCTTCATTTGCGGCTATAATGGTCGAGGGTGTCAATGTCCTTGGTTTATTCTAGCCACATTTGGTTTGAAGGAGCATGCGGAGCCGATCCGCCAACAAATGACTATATCCACAGTGATAGATCCATACAACCTGTAAACCCGTCTGGGCCGAGACTAACTGACCTGCAGATGTTAAATTAAAACGTTCTATACGTGCCAAACCCGTATCCAAATCCACAATCGTAGGAAGCACATTACTTACCACCTGCTCCTGAACACCCTTACCTGGACGATGTGTATACAACGGGTTGTCCGTCGACGGGTGGTGACTAATCACATACTCAATCTGTGTGGATTGCACAACTGGACGAACATGCAAACGAGGAGTCACATCCGACATGTCCTGGACCACATCCGGGTCCAAACTAGCACCATAAACCAGATCCCCCGTCCCTAAAGGGACCTCTTGTAAATCCACCCGCGGCGAGATAGGGGGCAGGTCCTCACACAACTGCCCAAGATCTAAGGCATACTGTTCCAAACTATCTAACATACGGGTATCCGCCAGGACATGTTCTCGCGGTTTAATAAGAATACTAGCATTCTCATGTTCAGCCGACGGTGAAGGAACCACATCATCCGCATCCAGGATTTCAAAATCCCGGTTCAAAACAGGTTCACGATCACGAAAACCCTGTTCAAAATCAAGAAACTAACTCTCCTTCTTACCACCCGAAACAGCCCGAGGAGGTAATAAGGACTGCGTTTTGCCGAACCCCATTTTGTAATGGCCGGGCCTCCACATTAGTCTCTGTGTTATAAACGTACTCTTAAACAGTACATAAATTATAACCGTACTCTTAATAGTACGAGGAACTTAAGTTTCCTAAATAGTTTTTAATAGTTTTATTATTTAATACCTTTCCATTTTACATATCAGATATTTGGACGAGGCCATTAAAAGGCCCCAGTAAAATACCAAACATAAGAGTTGATCTAGTTCTATTAATAGAACTATCTTTATTTTCCAACTTTATTTATATCTGAATACTTCGGTAGCGAGATGGCTCGACCGAATATAGGCTTCTAGGGACTATAAACGTTACCTAGTTGATCCTCCGATCAGCCAACCAGATGTGCCAGTCTGATGAAGGCTAAGTCGGTAATTCTTGATAAGTGGCAAGTTATGTCTTCTTGCGAGTATAATCTCTGTAGTCGGAATACGACTTGTGCCTATATTAAGCGCCCTAGAACCATCGGGGTTATTTACCTCGTATGTTCCACTTTTAGTGTCTGCTACAGAGATTGTATATGGACCTATCCATTTAGATGTTAATACAGTAGCATCGGAATTACGTTGACAGATATTAACTCTGTCACCGACCTGATACTCTGCTATCTTCTTGGTAGTGTTCCAACGCTTTTGCCTTTTTATTAAGGCTGTATTGTTTATTTCTCGCAAGCAAGGATATACAACGTTATAAATACGTTGTACCTTCTCTAACCATGGTAACTCATGGTGATCAGGCTCGTCCTTGTTAAAGGGGATTTGTAACTCACTATATCTGCCACGAAAACAGTGAGCGGGTGTAGTTCCTGTAACCGGATCAGCACACTCGTTCATCTGTGTTTGTACCCACTTAAGGTGGTACGGCCAATCATCTGCATCATCCGCTAATGCAGTACGCAAGAAGAACTTAAGTCTTCTATGGCGCGTTTTATTCACGCCTTGCGTTTGCGGCTTATATGGTACACCTCTCTTGTGGCATATGCCTGATACGAGTACTAGCGATTCCATTACGTCATCGCAGAACTCACTATCGTTATCAGTGCACATAATACCTGGTCACCCGTGGTCAGCAAAGACTTGGCAACATAATTCTGCCACGGTCTGCGTATGTAGTAAACACATCAAAATACGATACTAAAACCTACTGAGTCTCCCTGAGGCTCAGTGCGGTGTATTTGTTTTTATATTTGATTGTCTACGTGGTCTACAAATAATTCACCTCGTGTAAATTATTTGTAAACTAATTCCAACTCCACACTGATAGTGGTTTAAGGGGACTTTTACTACACTCCCCTCAAGCTCAAGCGTCACCAGTGATTGAAGAGCTTCAAAAATAAATGACCTCTTAAACTATTGAAAATTAATCAAATAAAATCTAGTAGTGTATATTAAACAAAATAAAAAAACTAGTGAAAATCCTTCTGCTGATTAAGTTGGTGCCTTGGAAACTGGTCTTTTGAAACATCTCGGCTGTGCTGATATATTTTTACCCCCCAAAAAGCTAGGGTATCCGCTGGTATGTTTTTACCCCGCCATAAGCTAGGGTATCCGCTGGAGTTATACTCGCCTATAAGCTCGAGTTGTGGAATCGTCGTTCGCCTCTACACCGTGGTGAAATCTCACGAGGAGAGACAAACTACGATCCGAAAGTAGATGGTAGACATCTAGTATACATCAACGTAACGTTGGAATTATTGGTGTTGCGCCGCGTTCTTCTTCTGGCGAGTTTGCTCCGCTTTGTGGTATGCAGCGATATCATTCGGATCGTCAAAGGCTTCGGCTGACTCCCAAGTTGGATCACCTTCCCGCCAGCGAACCAAGTATTCTGTATTTCCTGTGGAATCATTCTGTCTATGTCGAATGATGTACGGAACGAGGAACTATCCTGCCACATATGATCTTCTAAAGGTTTTTCGGTGGCTCTATGGACTAATAGTAAAAGTTCCACTCTAACTGGTTTACCTTTGAAAGTATCTGGAAGTGAACCATCCTTGTGTGTCAGTTCATATCCGTGTCCCTGTCTGGCTTTGACAACGTATGGTCCAAACATTGGTCGCATTGCTTTGATTGTGCGACCTTCGGACCGTACCATTACCATATCCGTTGGTTGAAAGGCGATAAAATCGTAAGCATGGAGACGGTCAAACTGCCTGGATAGTGTGTCTGCGTATTTCCGTGCAAACAATCCAGCCGGTGTGCCCAAGCCTCATTGGTGACCGGCTGATTCCCCGGAAGGTCATCCGTGAAGTCAGCAAGCGGAACATGACGGCGACCGAAGTAAGCACTGAATGGTGCTGTCTTGTGTCGCCGAGATATTCGGAGGTTCTGGCACAGCATAATAAGTGGTAGTCGGACATCCCATGCCGTTGGTAAAGATTCACATAGCTTGCGAACTCCTTCGTGTTATGTCTCTGTGTCTTCTCTCCGCTGCTCCCAGAACCTGAGGACGATATGGTGGCGACTTCGCATGCTTCACTCCAATTTCTTGAGTTATTAGTTTAACAATCTTGTTCGAAAACTCGCCTCTTTCGTCTGATTGGATTTTCCTGGGAAAACCATGTTCCCCAAACACCTCCATAAGTTTCGATGTCACAATTTCTGCTGACTTCGTGGCCGTTGCTCTTAATATCGAGTA
>NW_014040390.1:24686-40928 GCF_001186125.1 Sphaeroforma arctica JP610 | reverse complement strand
ATCGGTATACTGCAGACCGCACTACTTCAACGACTACAACAACCACAATGACGACACCCCCATCTCACAAAAAAAAAACATCACCTACAGTCTAAGCTTCTAAAGTACCATAGGGTATTGACAAAGAGGAAATGACTATCACGGCGAACTACTATCCACTTGTGATTGACGTCCTTCCTTTCTTCCAAGTGGAATATGTGTTTGAGAAGAATACCTGTGGTAACCGACTCCTCCGATTTGTCGAGAAACTTCGCCGCCATGATATTGACATCCGATATATACCTAGATATGCTGTCACGGGTGTTAAACGTTTATGTTCTTGTATCAAGTAGCTTTATTTATTCTTCTTCTGAAGGTTATTTATCCTATCTGCCATCTAGATATGAGTGAACATTTGAGGCGGGATCTACTACCATACATCTTGGCGTGTCATGGTGCTGTCATAGGGACATGACACTATGACATTGTAGTCTTGATATTTAATAATGGATGACTTATATAATATCTTGACACTCTCCTGAAGGCAAACCCTTCTCCCCTGCGTTGTAGCTCAGGGTAACTGGTACTGGCTATGGTCGGTAGGGATCGTGGAACATATAATGTATATGCTTGGAGTGTGTTGGACGTGCCGTATTTTTGGTAATAAATCGGAGGGATTGTCATCCGATTTGATGTGTTGAATAATAATGATGCCTTGTGTCTGCAAGTCGCGAATATGTATTTTTTTTTTAGGTTCTTCTGGGACCAGTAAAGTTGACGGCATGAACGACAGAGCGGCTATCGCAGTAGAGAACGGTAGGGTCGGTTTGAGAAAACTAAGCTCAAGGAGGATATTGCTTAGCCATTGTGTTTGTTTGGAGACCTCAGAGGTCGCAAAATATTCGGATTCCGTTTTCTTTGTCAATAGCGCCTTCCATCGTTGTGATATCTGTGCAATAGGGAGTCCATTGATTCGTAAGATAAAGCCGGAAGTAGAGGTGGTCGGTATCGGAGATAGCATCGGGGATCGGAGTGCCGGGTTTATAGCGGTATGTGAGCCCCAGTAGAGGCGCAGCCTTGAGATAACATAGGATGCGTTTCGCCGCTAACCAGTTGGACTCAGAAGGATTGTCCATATACCGGGCGAGTGTGTTCAGGATGTAAGTAATGTCGATGCCGGTAAGAACGGACAAATATTGTGTCGTACCTATTAATTTGCGATATGCACAAGTCATAGCGTAGGCCAGTGTTTTCGTGGGGTTTCTCCATTGTTGCGGGAGTTGGGGCAGAATGACAATAGGTCGTGTCAAATCGTTCGAGGGCGTCCATAACATAGTTGTTTTGAAAAAGGATGATCGAGTCGTTGGTAGTAAGAATTCGTACACCAAGAAGTCATTGGGATCCCCCATGTCCTTGCAATTGTATTCTTGTTGAAGGAGACGTTTGAAGGTACTAGCATCTCCCGTTGTTTTGCCGCAGATGATGGTATCGTTTAGTCGTATCACTGTTACAGACGAACATGCATGGGTCAGTGGTAAATTGGATGAAGCCCATACCTAAAAGTTTGGATTTTATTAAGGTATGCCACAGATGGTCAAACAGTTTCAGCCCATAGAGGCTCTTCTTGAGCGTCATGATGTGACCGGAAGGAAGCTCTACAGCGTTGGAGCGCTTGGGTGGGTGTATATAGATGGGCTCGTCGAGATCAGCATAAGATAGGCCGTGCCAACATTCATTTGCTCAACATGCCAACCCTGAGTGGCGACGACAGCGAGAACAGCGTGTTATGTTTCATGGCTGCATGTAGTGGTAAAAGTCTCATTATAGCTGATGACTTTAGCCATTTGTAGTCATTCATTTTAATTACTACAGAATGGTCCTTCCAGATATTTTGTGTTTCAGAAGGGTTTGATATTGATTTGATTATCTTAGCAGCTTAGATGAAGAGAGAAGTAATAAAGATATCAATATAAACAATATATCACCTATAGCCTCCTAAAAAAAAGAGGTTACGAGGTCCATATATCTCTCAGTAAAATTAAAAGCAAGACACTTCTGGGAATATTTGTCAAAAAAAATTAATTTATGGAAGGGAAAATATGAAGAGGAAAAATTGAACCGTTAATCGACCAATTCATATTTGGCTGTTTGATTTAGATGGGGCTATGTCGAAATATGAATCAAATATGCTGAGAAATAACAAAAATAAAGTGCGAAGTTAGGAAACCGTCCAAAAATATGATATTTGAAAATATCATGGACGAGATCCAAAATAATAGTAAATCTGAAACATATAAAAGGCAAGCTTGTAAGTTTTGTCAGCCAATGTGATTTGAATGATCTTAAAACTTGTAGAAACAAAAGCCATCCGTTTGCACCTAAAATAGTTTGGCGACATGCATGCACCCACTGTATCCAGTATTCTCTTCGTTATTTAACATACAGTGTTTGCAATTAACTATTTAGCCCAGTTTAGGATCTTGCAACTTTCACCTACGACTCTCGGTCCAATTATTTATTGAGCACTGAGAGCACAACTATCATTATTATATCACATATGCGCCGCCACGCCCGAATGCTTGACAAACCACTCCGCTAGCATACAGATACTTGCAATACTATAGATAATGTTATAGTAAGCGTTATGTACAGATTATGCATAGATTAATAAGTAAAGTGGTGATACACAGAACAGTTCACCTGTAATTTTCTCCATGAAATTAAACTAGTAAACAAACAAATAAAGAAAAATTTCCAAGGTTTCTCTAAAATACTGCACATCACAAACCAGCGTATAGTTTCATTTTTAAGTGAATTATGAAACAAGTAGTCGTAGTCTTTGTAGTTGAGTATTAAAGTGGACACATACTTTGTTGTTTCTTGTCTTTCAATAGATGTAGTGAATCGTTTCTCATCACGATAACAAGAATACCTTCATTTACCCATTCAACAAAAGTTAGAGTTGCAGAGAAAATTAGTAGCATAAGCTTGATTGTGATCAAGACATCGTTAGGTCTGTTTATATCTGCAGTCATACGCTGGCATCGTCTATCAATTTCCAGCAACAGTCATCAAGGTCTCAATGAATCGTTTACCAATCTTCGTACGAAGTTGCACCAGTGATAAGCAAAAGTGTGTGAACATAAGCCACTGCCTTGATTTTTGAAGGGTAGTTTACACAGTGAACACACCTCTGCAAGTAGGTGCACATTGAACTTGCGCGTGCAATCGGTGTCGCGCTGAGCGATGTCGGCTTCGCGTAAAATAAAAACATCTTCTGTGTGATCAACAGCGAAGAGTTTAATAAGTTGACTATCGCCATCGGTGAAGTCAATCATATTCGCGGCAAATAAAAACATACAAATTGAAAGCTTCCAAGTTAGATATTAAGCTGTAAATATGACCGTGGCTTTGTAGTTAGTTGTTAAAATCATATTGCATGTTCGTTGTCGAATTTCACTGTTGTAGAAGCTTGAAGCGTCGTGCTATGATAGATGTTATTAGTGTCAAGTTGCCAAGGGACTATGGAAACTGATCAAAACAAAATTGTACTAACTGTCAGTACACAACTG
Organism: Sphaeroforma arctica JP610; assembly: GCF_001186125.1. Classification (NCBI taxonomy): domain Eukaryota; class Ichthyosporea; order Ichthyophonida; genus Sphaeroforma; species Sphaeroforma arctica. The sequence continues at coordinate 37,377 of NW_014040390.1, read as the reverse complement.
CATATTCTATCAATATACATAAATCTGATTAAATCACAATAGTTTGACAATATAAATACACTATACACTTAACACTACGATATAAATATGACCGTAGTTTTGTAGCTAGTTGTTAAAATTACAGTACGTGATCGTTGTCAGAATGTAGGAGCTTAAAGCTTCGTGTTATGATAAATTGTTTTAGTGTCAAGTTGCCAAGAGACCATGATCACTGATCAAAATATAATTGTACTAAGGGTCAATACACAACTACATAAGTTCTGAATATACATAAATCTGATTAAAGCACAATAGTTTGAAAATGAAAATACACTTTACACTCAACACTAAAATATAAATATGACCGTAAATTTGTAGTTGGTTGTTAAAATCGCAGAGCGTGTTCATTATCAGAATATAGGAACTTAAAGCGTCGTGCTATGATAAGTTGTTTTAGTGCCAAGTTGCCAAGGGACCATGTTCACTGATCAAAACAAAATTGTACTAACGATCAGAACACGATTACATATATTATGAATATACATAAATGTGATTAAATCACAATAGTATGAAAATGAAAATACATTATACACTCAACACTACAACTAAAGTTACACTTTTACAGGTATTATGGCAGTTGGCAGCTTTGCACAGCATACAGACAACGGATAATCAATACTTTCATCAGTCTTATCCCTCCCGCCAAACCTTCTGCATATCCAAATTTGGTAATTAATATTATTGTATAGTGAAAACCTTGTAAAAGTGCAAAAAAAAGTTGTACAATCGGTAATGGTCGACCTTTATCATAGCTTCGCTAGCTCTTCACACAAATTTATTGCTTCCCACAAGCGCCCAACAATATATCCATGACAGTTGGAGAATGTAGTGTAAATCAGATCCCGCAAAACGTAATGGGTTTGAAACCAAAGTTTCTATGCTTTATTGCTATGCACGCCCCACATATGCATTGATGTCAGTCACAGAGTTTTGTTTTATTAAAGCGCGCCAAACGCAATATATTTCTACAACTATGGTAATTAATAAATTATCAAAGCGCTCATAATCTTAAATCATAAAGTATGTGCTAGATGTAGCGTGGCTCTACATTTCTTTTTAATGCAATATGAGCAGTATCGTAGCATCCGGATAAACCCTTCAGCTGAATGGTGAATATTTCTGACGGTTGGGCAATATGGCCAAATCTTGGCCCATCAGTGAAAAAACAAGTCCATGGATTTCTTGTTGCCTGATCCGATGCCTGCCATGCACTTGGTTCTGGTTGCGGTCTGTATCATGCCTTGTATAGAAAAGGTGTCACAGAAGTGTGACACTGTGACCCAATTCACTTCGATATATTGTATGGCACAGATGTATGCATAGACCGCCAAGAATCAAAATTCGCCCACCAAAAACAGCTGCAATGAGATTCGCAAAGTTAATGTATATCGCCTATTGGTTGCCCGATTTGAGCGAGGGCATATGTCATTTTTTTTCTCGCTAAGACGACGAAAGAAAGTCTGAGAAATCGTGCTAGCGCTTTGCAGGTCATTATAGCTATTGTGGGGAAGGTATCGTGGTGAAACGTGTTGGAGAAAGAGAACGTACATAATACGCTCTCACCTATCCGTATGTTGCTCTGATTGGCCGATCCAACTAAACCCACGATCTCCAAGACAACTGGGTACATGAAGCAGGCAGAATTGATATATAAGAGCTTGTCGGGAATAGTACAGATACTTCTGAAACTGAATTCGTGTTTGCGAGAGAATAGCTTGCTTGTTCGCGACTAACCTTTTTATAGAGCCACTTATTGTTTGGACACAGCAGTCGTGAATAATCTATAACGTGACAGAAAAATCGCAATGCGCTACACATAGTCATCAAGCGAGCACTTCATTCATATTCGCCGGATGCGGATAAGGAGGAGCTGTTCAGTGTGTGAATGAATGAATTGTTCGTTTTCAAGTGGCTATATTCTCCGAATAACGATTGTTGGAAGGGCATAAACGATAGATGGCTTGAATACGGTTTGGCGGCATAATTGTTGTATACATTGTCCAGCAGCCTCAAATGTACTAAACTAAATATCAAACCATATTGTCTGTTCTGGTATGACAGAGCGAGACTTCAAATTGTACAAGACAATTGGTACGAAAACTCGGTCACGGCTTGCCGTTTTAAACACCAATACTTTTCGCAAAATACTCGTAAGGGCGAACCGGTTGCCGCGCGTCAAAACCCGATTGCCGAGAATCAGGACGAGGGCGATGCAGTTGGTTCGTGATCCAAAAAAGTTATGAACACGGACGAGGGAAACTTGCTAGTAAATCCAGATGTTAAGTGAGCAGACTAGAAGCTCATCGGATGGCTATGAGATTGTGCCGGCGATGACTGCGACGAAGGATAGCCAACTTGTATTCATCAATGGCTACTGTGAAAATGAAGTTCGTGACTTAGGAGATTTGACCCTTGCATGTGCAAAACAATTGGACTGATGTCAAAGATGAGAAGTATGAGTTAATATGATCTATTAACACAGTAGGTATTTCGCTGCGCCCCACAGCATTCACTACCGGTGGTATAGTGAAACGCGAGAAGAGAAGAGGGTATCTACGAACAAGAGTCAAACGTAGCTGCAAGATGAGTATCTATATCTAGTTCTACATATACCTTTGTTGCCTAATTATGACGGATTGAGTGTCGATACGCAATAGTGGAAAAGATCGTGTACCTAGCTTGTATCACAGGTGGTAAAAAGGGGTACCACGTGCAGGCGATTTTTTACAATAAGAATAAAAGATATAGAGACGATGTAGCGGACTTGCTTACCCATTGATAAGGTTCTATGGACAAAGCTTGCAAGGGCATACAGTAGGACGCATGGATATAAATTATTCCCAAAGGACGAAGATCATAATAAATTTGGTGGCAACCGATGCGACTGAATCTAGTAGTAACGACAACGATAAATATACAAAGTTGAACTCGTTTTTCAAGCAGATAAGAATGCAAACTACTCTTACCCAAGTATTAAGTTCTGGGCATCTTTTTATAGAGTACTACTTTCAAAGTCAATGACACGTAAGCGTGTACTTACCGAAGGTGAAATGGAAATACCAAGCAGATAAAACTAGATACTCGATTGCGCATTATGAAACTATGCCCTATGTACCGAAACCCGCCTCCTCTTTCGCTCTTTTTGTTTTGACGGTGCATCGTCAACGCTAATGTCGCGACTCGTAGCTGGAGGGATGTTGTGCTAAGTCAGAAATTACACCATCGCCATCGCCTGCTATGAAATCACGAGATCAAGAGGGAAAATGGTATCTTGGTCGGAAAAAATGATGAGGTATGCCTGCATGGCTGGCAGCAAATAGGGCTAATGCATTTTGAGCTACCTACTGGGAAAGTCAAAATTGAGACATTACAAATCGCACGGAACGATTAGAATTTGATGCTACAACACATTCGCCGCGCACCAACTCGCAAGGTGCTTCCCATGACAAGGCTGCACAGCAACCTGAATCAGCACATCACAAGTAAAAAGTGATCAGAACTTGCATCGAGACAGATCGTGATTGGACGATGGCCCAAGATGAATCTAACGGGAGATAAAACGGCCGACACAACACTATGTGTAAGCACTTTGTAAAAAAATGTAAAGATTGTGCAGGCACTGGGGGATTTCACAAGCAGTATTAAAGTTACAACTCCTGGCCTTGTCACTACAACAAAATAATGTGCCCACAGACGAGCGTGTCGTTCTTGATGTACGAGTTAATGGGTATAAAATAAAAGTGTTGTTGGTATCAGGGCTCGTAGATTTTATGCATGCCATCACGTTTCTGTAAAATATATTATGTGACTTGTAAATTGGAAAATACTATATTAAAGTTAGCCAAGAGATAATGTGTCGAGAAGTTGCTGTTGCTTTACGACTCACATTATCAAATTAACGATCAGTAGTCACAAGTAGTTACCAAAACAGTTATTTGTAACACAATGGATGGTTTGCTGTCGTTAGGTACAACTACTATATGTTTACCTACCAACATTGATCCAAAATAAATAAATACCAATCAGATGAGAATTTATTGAAGCTGCGACATATAAGCTTTCTAATACTGTAAAGGTAATAATTCCGCATTTTACAGAGAAGCTAAAGGATCTTATATTTGAGAACAATGGAATTTAATTTCACAGACTGGGCTATATTCGAAATTTTTCAACAGATATGTGAGCTTAAACTAGACTAAGGTGGACCCCTCAAAGCATAGCGTAGAAAATAAGGTGAATATCAACTAACCTAGTACTAGGTTGGTTTATTCAGTCATTCACCTAATTTACTATATTGAGTGTCCAACACGCAACTATGTTGCATAACGTCATAAATAGATGGTCAGAGATCAATTCGAGGCCTGGTTGGAAGCTGGAGTTGTCAAAGCAAACAACGAGCTTCACCCCAGTAAATCTAGCACTTTTGACCGTAGGCCAGCTCAATTCTAATAGGATTTTAAAGAAGATGCAAGTGTATGCGGACTTGAGCCCAACACTTAGTTTTCACTTACCGATGATTAATGGGTTACTGAGACGAATTGGAAAAGCACACGCCATCGATTTAAAATGAGGATATCGCCATATGAAGATACACAAGCCACACAGGAAGCACTTCACGTTTACCTGGGATTGATAAAGTACTCGTTTAACGGGCCACCATTTGGTATCACATGTGCCCGCCCATCGGTTGTTCTAACGAATCATGTAGAAACAACGAACAAGTGTATATAGATGACAAAGTAGTCTTCACCAAGACCAAAAAGAACACAGGCCGAGTTATCAGAGAGGCGCTAAAAAGACTGAACAAGCACGACTTCAAATTAACAACAATAAGTGCAACAAGTGCCACTTCGGTGTTAACGAACTACAGCTGTCATTATACATCGATCCAAGAAAGGTACAACACTTACTAGATTAAAGAGCGCCCACGTCCGGAAGAATACAACCAGCATAGTCGGTTTCGACAACTTCTTGTCGGGTGAAGTTCCTCATCTATCAAGCTATTTGATACCTTTTGGACATTTGAGGCGTCATAAAGGTAAGCTACGAGCTTTATAAGCCAATGGCTGTGACGACGCCTTTAAGCAACTCAAAACAATAAGCACTGGTAGCCCAGCCACCAAGAGATGGAGTAATGTTTATGGTAGCGGCATGAGCATCCAGAAGGACACTGGAGGTGTACTGTATCGAAGGCTTGATGCGAACCTAAGGTATATGCAGTTCGTTGACAGAACTATAAACTTGTAGAGTGTAAAGAGTAGCTGGAAAGGTACGACCAAAGCAAATAATAGGCCTCTCTCAAGTACGATTATCTCAGCTAGGAAAAGTCCGTAGTTTGAGAAAAACGAACTGGTGATTTCTAATGTTTTAATTCACTAGACTCAGATTTCTTGTACTTGAGTGTTTCTCTCACACCCGGGGTCCCAGTTTAATTTACCGGTTCTACCGCTATTTTTCTGAAGGCTCTAATATCAGGAATAGATCCAGACCCAAAACTCAGTATCTGATGATTCTGTGGTTTGAAGTATTGTATTGACTTTTTGTTAATCTGGTCCCTAGATGCTACAGACCCCCAACTTTGTATATCTGCGATTGTGTAGGAGTGGAAAGTGACATCTTACAGTAGTAGATCATCTTGAAGTTGGTGTTTTTGTACAGGAAAAAAAAAAGAGGCTTTTTAGCAGGTAAACAAAACCCCCCCGCCTCCATTTCTATTCTTACGTATTACCTAATTAAGAATACTATTACGGGAGTTCTCAACCACGTTCATCGGAGTAAGTCTTGACCTGTGTCCTTGGTTAACAACTTAGCTTGGTAAAGCGCATCTCAACGGTGGCTCTACAAACCGAGTCTTTGGTCCTTATCCATTTGTAGTGTGGGCGGAGCATGTTTCAGGGTGAGAAACGTGAAAGTGTCCCTCGGTATCAATGAAACTTGGTCAAGTATCTCGCCTCGTGCGCTTTCTGTTACTCACTGATCGTTCATAAGTGCTCGCTGCTGTTGACTTCGTCGGCCTGGATTGCCTTCCGCTTGCGGCTGGTCCGTCGTCGGTAAATTGTAAGAACATCAACATCTGCGATGTTTGTTTCATGCGTCCAGGTACGCTCTCCATATGTCCACTGCAGTAGGTGCTACTGGGATCAATCGCTGCTGTTGGATGGCCGGTGGTCTGATATTGAGGAGAACTGTGTCTCCTGAGATATTTGTACATCTCCCAAACCATTGGCCTTCTTTATGAGGTCGATTAATTCATTGCTGACCGAGTTACTGTATTCCGGGGCTTTAATCGCATCAAAGTTACAGTCGTTGCCTTCCCTGCTTATTATTTTGCACTGTCCGCCATATGGTGCTGTCATTTTGTTCTTTTTACCTTGATAGCGAATCATTTCAATGTCCTCTGACTGGATATTTTTGGTCATGTGCTGCGCACATTTTTAACTTGATATTGCACAGCAGGAGTGTCTAGTTGTGGTCTGGCTCTTCTAGATTTCTCAGTTGCTGTCTCCATGGTACTGCTGTATTTGGTACGTTCACTACTGTATTGTAATCCGTTAGTTGATTTAATCTGCGTCCAAAATAAAATAGAATCGAGGTGATTTATGTCTTCTTGAAAACCGAATATTGTGACCTATTTGTACGAATGAATGTCTCGAACGCGAGTTGCCTTAATTTTACTTAACGAATTTCCTTATCAATGGTATGAGGTCTCTATGTGATCGTTCGTTTGCACCTAAGACATTGGGTTGGTATGGGCGTGAGACTAGGTGTCGTGTCGGCGTTTGTGCAATGACGTTTGAAAGAATATCATTGGCATATTCGGTGTCTTGGTCTGTTTGTATGACTTGTGGGCATCCATGTTTACACACTATTGGTACCAGCGTTCTTGCTACGGTAGCTGCTGATATGTCCATCATTGCTATGAGTATCATCTGTTTGAGTCCAGTAGTGAGCCTATGGTGTTCATTTGTATTTTGTCGCCTGGAAACGCGGCTGAAATAGATTGTAAGGGATAGAACCCCTTTTCGAAAATTTGTTCTTGAGACACAGTACACAACTTTATACCTGTTGAACTTGTGGCCAACCATGTCTATTTACTTGCAGTTTGTTTCCCGTCACCTCTGGTGTATGGTATCCCAGATTGTGGTATTGATCGATGGTGTGGATTTGTGCCTCATAGTTGGTCTTATTTTTTTCATCCTCAATGAGAACTATTTGTGATGCAGAGATACGTATGGCTGGATGTTCATGCCTTGAGTTAAAATTTGGAGCTATAGTACTCATCTTTGCCACTAATGTGACGGCCCATGGGGGTTTGCCACATACTGTCGTACCTTCCTCGAGGAATGATTTGTTTGTGCATGTTTCCCTGTAGATGACAGCGGCAAGTTCACTGTTGTTGTTTCTGTATGTTTATATATGTGACCATATTTGTGCCATTTATGTACATTTTCATTCGTTTGTAAGCTGTACCTGTGGTCCAAAGGACAATTTTGCTTGCCTCATTTGACTTACCGTGACTTTAGAGCCCGGTAGGTTGTAATGTACATCTGGAGGTATTTTTGAATTGGGTTCTAAGAGGTCTGCCAGTGACACTTTAAACCCTTCCTGTTCGTGCGCAGGATCTTCCTCATGAAGTATGAGCAGTGATTCCCATTTTGCATCTGCTGGCTTAAGTGTATTTATTAATCCTGCTATGTATATCCTTATGTATGAGAGGATATTTGCTTCCGCCCACCAGTTGTTTCACGACTTATCACCATCTGTTAACTCTTCTACCTTTCCTGTGGTAATGGATCGTCGTGCTAAGTGCACTTATTATATCCTCTGTAAGACAAATGAACTCAAACTTTGGCTGAGAACATTCATATTTGTTTTATAGTGTGCACTGACAACGGTAGCAAGTTTATAGTAAATGTTATGACGACACTGTTACTTGTTGCAGATACATGCCATAAAATGGGTGTACCATATTAACCTCAGATACAAAGTGCTATCGAGGTGAGACATGGGAAGATAAAAAAAATTCATGAGAAGAGCGTTACTTGACTGGGATGACGTGTGACCGTAATCAATTAACTGAGTACAACCGCTCACTATTTCGGGGGACATTATAGTAACGTATACGTACCTTCTCAGGAAGATATTGTATTGCCCTCGTTGTAAAAGCTGCGTAGAACCAGAAACCTAGTTTTTCCTCGTTTGAGGGACATGAAGAATATCGCTTTGAAAAAGAGACTAAAGATATAGTCGAATTTGAGGTCGGGGACATATCCAACAAAAATATTTACAATTCCGACACGACTGTGCTTTAATACGGCCAAGTATATTGTACCGTTTGTGATTTCAGTGGCCGATAAGAAGAGTGGAACGTATGAGGTTGATAACATTGATGGCTCGGTGCCTTAGATATTGGATCACATCGCATCCCGACGAAAGAAATCGTACTTCATTGCACACGTGAAGCTAATACATATCTTATATCTTACGTGCTCAATATGGTTTTCGGGAAATACAAACATGCTGATTGTATAATATTTACAAAACAATATAATACGCAGACGAGGCAGAATACGATATAGCACCATCAGCTTTTGATGATCCAGATTATATCAAGTTTCGCAAACGGCTTCACAAGAACAAGTCTGATGCTGGTGCGATCTTACTCACAAACAAGCAACCTGATGTAGTTAGGTAATATCAACCAACATCATTCATTATAAGCTTATAAGATCATGGCAAGTATGTCTCCAAAAATCCAATTTTTTTCCCCAAAAAAGCGTCCTGCTCAACATCGAGTACCTCTAAGTCATAAACATAAACGTGACAGTGTATGCGAGGTTAGGCATACTTTGTCTGAGAACATATAACCAAGTATTAAGACAATGGTCGAATCCCTTTTTTCTTTTTAGCTTGTACAATTCATGTGAGCTTTCTGAGACTAGGGTTCACATTTGTAAGCCAACATTATAACTTTCAAGCTGAGGGTGAGAGGGGCTATGTAAAATAGCAGCACATGATTACATAAATTTTAATTATGAGGCCGAATACTGTCAATGCAAGCTGCTGTGTATGCTGCGCTAAATCATATTCTGTCATGGATCATAGAAAATTCAATCTTGCCCAAATTCATCAGTGAACTGAGAAGTGAACATCAAAAGAAGCAATAACTATCGTATTCTAGGTAAACAAATCGGTAGTGTGATTCGAGATATGTACGTCTCGTTGCTAAATGATATTTCATGTTTATATTATTCAGTTTAGCGATAGTGGTAAGAACATATATTGTGTACCCTGTACTGTTAAATTCATACAGAGTTTACAATTTGTCGGAGACGTGCGATCTGCAGTAGTCTGGGGACACCGTTAAATTCACCGTTTTACAATGTAACTTTTGAAATGGTTCATTAATCGAAGAGCTAACCATGTCTCTGAGCGATTGAATTGGCCGACAATAGTCTCTCGATAATTTGGTATTTGCCAAATTCGGCGATTGATTTCCACTAACTGACTTTGTACAATTGCACTCAAACCATCTTAAGTACCGAGAAGTTGCCAAAGGTGTGTAGATGATGGACTTTGATCTAGATAGTTTTCCTCTATTTACAAAGATCGATGCATCTATAGCTAAGGTACCGAAAACCAAATTGAAACGGTGATCCTCTTGGCATATCTCACACTACATCATCCATCTAAAGCGGAGCAGAACAAGCTATAAATTTCATCAACGCATACTCCTAATCGTAAGCTACTCGGATACATTACAGTGTTTAGCGTCAGCCGCGCGTAACTACAACCAATGTAACGATATTTGCGTTGAACCCTTATGGCACATCTCTCTACTTTGAATAACTGAAGCTGATTATAGCAACTGGTCTCGGCTGCCACAAAAAAAGTAATTTGCATGAATATGGCAGCGCATTATCAATTGATTGAACCACTTCTTGCAATGATGAGTCATATATACTCTCAGAAGACTCGATTTTATTATTATTGTGGATTCGTTTTACTTGTAGCTAGACTAATTGATTCTAATATCAGGGTTGGTCTTAATATGCCATATACGTCTCTGATATATGTGAGATACGTAGCAAAACAGCTTAATGTGATTGCCAATGGAGATACATATTGTCAGAAATATCAAAACTAACCATACTGGCAGATTTTGCCTTGGGTCCCTCTTTTGTATCACCTTTTGTCTGATAGGACAAAGAGCATGCGTTGATTCGATTCCGTTAGATAATGCTAATAAGCAGTGCCGTTTGGACTAAAATGAATCTCAAAAAAGACAGCGAAATGATACAAGCATAGCGCTCACGGGGCACCACAATTGAGTACCCGAGAAGAAAATATCATACAAAAACGAAAATACATCATATCATTGCAAATATCATTTAGATGACATATGATACAATACGACGCTACAGATACCTTTCGTCAGCGATGAGACGGTGTCATCCTTTGAACCTAATCAGAGAGAATATGCTCAGAATATTTTATCGCTCGGCATGAAGGTTAAAAAAAACAGTGGAGGATCGTGATACAACTATATTGACACGACTCACTTCCTTGAGATTTTAATCTAAATGGCCGCAATAGCTGACTAAATTTATACCTCACCCCAGAGTTGAATCACAATAAACAATATGGTGGGATTGTCCCTTCGCATATAGTGATACGCGGGTCAGGGCTTCGACACCATTCTCATTGTCCAATAACAGATACTAAGGTTCGGCAGCAAAGTGTGCACTTCAAGCTAACAGCCAATCGGATAGGAGTGGGTCCGATTGCGACCACGGACCTTTCTAAATTTAGGCCATCTGCCTATAGAGTATGACTATTTCTTCTTTGCCGTCTTTACCGAATTCGCGTTCACCACTACAAACAGTAATTAATCAATGGGTAAGGAAGTTTCAGATTGTTTTAACAGTTCTTGGAGACACTAAGACGCCGGCAACTGAACAAGTAGTCAAATTGTGTGACTTTGTCCAGCGAGTAGCACACAGCGAGACATTAGTGAACAGATCCAAATCAAGGTCCGGGAAACTAGGAAAAGGTAGCCACTATACAAGACACATGCCAAATAAAAGCGGAGATACTAACCCCGTAGAACAAATCCCACTAAATTGAATATAGTAATAACAGAAAGAAAGTACATACTTCCGATGAAGATATTGAGGCTGAAACAGCAAACCATGGATATCATGATGAACACCAGAATTAAGTAGTCAGGTGGAGGGCTGTAGAACTCCCACACAGTTGCGGCGGCTGAAAAAGGGCAGAGAACGGCGAGATGAATCAGAACTTTGTGCTAGATGGGTGTTTACCGAACATGTGATAGCGCGGCTATTGATAATCGATCGGCCGTAAGTTCTACAATGCTATGACAAACGACCTCACAACATCTAAATCTGAAATGAGAAACTGCACATACCAAGTTACGCCGAACGAAGACATACCATGCAACAGCACCGAAACATAGTTCAGCGATTTCCAAGTGGTGATATTTGCGCCGTTTCGTGTTTGTCGGCCGATGTACAGGATAACACTGTTGAGTGCCAAGCAGACCCATTCCACATGCTTCGTGCTCAGGGTTGAAATACCTATCGCACAAAGTTTATTACATGAAATCTCAAGATATAAACTGTTGGAATGGTCTGCAGTAAAAGCTGTATGTACCCCGGGCTATGAACCGGTTAGATCTCGAATTTAAATCGACGTTTCTGACGCCCACCGAGTCACACGAGTAGACATCTGCGTTAGATAAAAATCAAGTAGGTGCCTTTGGCAGTTTTGCATGTGGGCACCGCTGTGGTGATGTTTGTGCGCGGTTGATGATTGAATGTTAGATTGTAACGGTCGCACCGAGCAGGGGTTACATGCCTTTCTGTGTTCATTTTGTACACCAGTTAACTATGTATTCATTCAAATACTATTGATAAGGTGGCGCGATTGGCGAAATTCGCTGTGATTCGAGTGGTCTACGGCTGCTCTATGATAGCTAAAGTACGTTGACATGCTCAAGCCAATATAACAACCTCACCCCCCCACCCCCCCCCAAAACCGGGCACTCTCTGCTTGGGTTCTGTTCTGCGCTTGAATGTAAATATCGTATATTGAGACAAACATACAGCATTTGGCTTGGAGCGTACATGTAAGAGAATGCAACTGTACAGGAACGGATGTGACAGGACTGTCAAGTGCCTCTACACTTGGCCCTATACTCTCCATAGTACAATTAGATCTTACAAAACCCTAGCCACATGAAGGATTCCTTTGAAAAGTAGAAAGACTCGAAGAACGACAGTCGTCAATTAATTTGCAACACATACCTGTATATAGTTGATGCAAGATCAGATATAGAGCCCAGCTACCATACACATACATAAGAGCCAGTGAGTAGTTACTCAGTGCCGACCTGTTGATTAAAGGGATGTAAGTAATTGATGAAAAACAACTTCGTATGCAGAATGTATTGCATAGTCTATTAAGGCATAACACTATTCGGCTAGTGCTAGTTTGCACCACAAGAGACACTCACAAATGTACTCTCAATATCGCTCGCGTTTTATAAATTTACCCATCGATTTCCATGTATTTCAATCCTAGTAAAAATGTTTATTGTGTTGTCGTACACATAGGCACACATACGAAT
>NW_014040390.1:14211-20775 GCF_001186125.1 Sphaeroforma arctica JP610 | reverse complement strand
CACTACTCACACACACACACATACACACACACACACACACACATATATATATATATATATACATACATACATATATACCTACACACATATATACGTATACACATATAGATACATGCTTACATACATACCTTAATATGTTTTTCTATATTGATGCATGCAAATATCAGGTCTTTATTTGTTTCTGTTGCACTTTTACTGGTGCCTCAGCTCATTCGTACACTTATCCGTAAACTTTCATCGTGGTACTCTGTAGGTGAAATCCGCTGGAACGGGGGATTGCCTACCACAGTCACAGGTGAGTTAAATATTTTCCTTCTCCTGTCAAACTCAATTAGCAGTTAATAGTTTTCCTTCTCCCGTGGTCAAGTTCAAGTAGGTTTTGTTCATTTTTCCGGTTGAGATCGTGTTCGTTCTGTTGAAAGTGCGATGCTTCAGGATATGATTATTGCACGAATATGTAGCTAACGAATTTAAAAATGAGCCAATCTGGCATACACTTCCCGAAAGTTTGCTCTCCTGTTCATCTCCCGATCCGTGGTTGTAGACGCGCGGCATTCAGTAGTTTTCAGGTTTAGTTGCTGTAAAGTCGTGTTCATGAACATTTTTACGTAGTTGGTCGCTCTACTGGGCCACAGTCCGTTGTTCGAATCATTTCGGAATGTCACGGGTTGTAGATTGTTTATCCACGCTTTAAATGTTGGTAGCTTTGCGTGCTTCCGGATGACTGTAGTCGATGCGAATGCACCTATTTACAATATATTTGGGCAAGTGATTGTGAGTGCCTGATGCCACTTAACGCATGTGCCCGCGAGTATTGGGGGGGTTTTTTTTTTGGTAAATTCAGGGGCTGTTGGCGTATTCGGTCTTTCGAACAGTAATGTATGTTAGGTTAACAGGCCGACGATGAGCTCACGCCTGTGCATAACTCCGAAACGTGAAAGCTGCATGGGACATTATCAAACTCACTGACATGACATAATAGTTGCCTGTCTCTCTCATACACTCCGCAAAATTAAACAATTTCAATTACTTATACGCCTGTTCAATGCTTGCAGTGTGCGACAGGTTGTTTACGCGCGCGTCAGTCAGCGTTGGAGAAAATCGGCAGCGCATGTGCGAATGGTCAGTTGGACATGCACAAATCAATGGCCACGATATTACGGACATGCGAGGAAGTGAACGCAGACAACCCTGCTGTGTGCACACTTCAATTACAAAAGTATTTGACATGCGCAACGGAGGCTGTTAAAGTAGAGAGTTAAAGTATATATGGAAAATTACTAGCCATGATACAGATGGAATCATGGTTATATGGGCGGTTATAGCAGGAATTCTCCATTATAGGATACTGAAGAGTATGTGCAACATCCATTCGAGTTGCTAAAACGCGCAACCAAAGCTAAAGGCGGGATATAAATGCTAATGAAAAAAAAACTTTTTTTTTTACCACATCGCTTTGCCTGCTATACGTAATCGAAATTTTTCACTGGCTTTGATCGTCCGAAACAAATGCTATGGAGTGTATGTTATAGATACAAGAAGTCCTTTCCGAGGCAGAGATAGTATTACATGGATATTTAGTCTGGTACTATTTTTTGACACTTGTTATATTCAATATTCACTTGGGAGGAACATACCATACAATCGCTTGAATGGCAGAAGGCTACTGTAGACGACTCTAGAGCATGAGAATGCCATGCTCAAGTAGAGCTACAAAAGTAACTTGATTTCACTGTAGGTTTTTATAGCAGTTTAATAAAACACTATTCCCGAATGGCAGTATGGGAACAAATTATAACGATACGTGTGATATACCTGATACTCCAGCTGACAACGCCGCCGACCTGGCAATTAAGATATAAAGGTACACAATCAGCTTATCAGCGGGAAATTATACAGATGTCTGTACATATTGGTTCTATATGGAATTGTGCAAGAACCTGCAGTGTGCACAACGCACCAAGGGTTTTTACTAGTGTGCGTGAATTACAGGCATAAGACCTATTGAACTAGTGTGCGTGAATTACAGGTATAAAACCTATTGAACTAGTGTGCGCCAAGCGCAAACGCCGAGTTGTATACATACGTAATTGGCAGCACAACGTCGATAAGCACTAGTGCATGCGGGAGTACAAGAATACATACCTGATGAATTGATTGTAAATACATAGAAGCTACGGCAATCAAGAGGAATACACACTTAAAAAAACAAACAAAAGGTCATACAAATAAATATTTGCTATTGGTCGAGGGTTTTGGTTTTGTCTAATTAGAAGGCGAGGGTGGGCCCCCCTGAAAAAAGAACAAAGAAGAATTTAGGAAGCTATGGGTGGGCCCAGGCCCCCAGGGCCCCAGGCTCAGGCCCAGGGCCCAGGAGGCAAGTACGTAAAATCGGGATATTTCATAGCCTTCTAAATAGACATTTCAAGTCAAGTACATAGTTGTCAAAAGTACGTATGTATAGTATTATCCGTATGATCGACACGAGACTAATAAGTATCCTCAATAGTAAACGTGTTCGTGTGTATTACAACGCATCTTCTGAAGCAATAATAGTGTCACAAGTATAGTATCCCACATAAAACATAGCCAAGGTCAATAAGTCTCTGCTCACTATCCCAATACTACACGACAATTTATCGTTTATTCTCGGAAGTTAATACGTTTTTAAAAGAAGTTGTCATTGCAACATGGGGTCGCTGCTGCAATCCCTGCCATCTTTCAACAAGAAGAATTTCTCCGCCTATGACAAAGGTCACAGCAGGGTAGAGGTATGATTACAGGCCTTGAATCTTGGTCCGCTTCGAATTACGAAACTTGGTTGTCATAAGCAGCTACTGCAGGCACATACTTAAATATTAGCATGTGTGTTCATTACTACTGTGCTATGTCATATTTATGTATACAGTTGTCTAGTCTGCATATAGTCATTGCTATTGAGTTCATATTCAATAAGCTCTATAATCGATTTCAGATTCGGGTGCTTGCATTGTAGCGTCTTGTCACTTAAGTTGGTGTAAAAAATTACGAGTATCGCGTACGCTTCTATTCTGCACATCTTTCATATCAAGGACTGTACATTCTTCAAAGTTTCTATACCTCACGACAGTGTGCATTTATATCATATGGCCTTTAGTATAAAGCATACTGCAGAGTAGCTAACAGACAATCCACAATGCCATTGAAGCAATATGTTGGCACAGATGGTACACATCCCTCCCCCCCCCCTTATATAATGCGTATGCGTGCTTCGGATGCGAGAGGCAGGTTGTCTAAATGTATTTCGTAGACTAATTTGTTTCAGTTTAACATTTTTGCTTATACATATTTGTGTATTATTATCAAGTATGGAAACTCATACGAAACTTAAAATCGTACATATATATCTTCACACGTGATAAATAATTTCTATTATCGGGGTTTTTGTGTATATATGTACATATTTGTGAATTCTTACCTATTCAAATAGTCGATATATGTACCTTTGCGCGTTTATGAGTGGCCGTTACAAGCACATTTATAGTCACATACATGCGGATACGTACATATAGGTATACTTTATATACACATACTCGTGCACGAGATATGTGGTCTCGTATGTATTTATTTACACGTACATGGAATGTGGATACGTAGATAAACTTCAATACTCCTTTACTGATCTCACATTCATTTCATGTTTATTCATACTTATACTCGTAAGTATATACCAGTAGTATCTTTCAAGTTCACATATTGCGAAGGGAACGTACACACTGTGTATCACATACTTTGTTTGCATCGTGATTTACTATGCAATGGGTTGATCCCCTCAAGTGCTATGAATAGGCACGACCAGTTGTACAACTTTATTTCTATGTACAATTTCACCATCAGATATGTTCTGGGCGCCAGCACCACTTTCTGTGCCCGTGACTCAACATGTTTGTAAGAGTGTTACTATGTTAAATGCGTTTGCATTCTACCATCATTATTTCACAGTGCAAAAAGGCAAAGACGTATGTACCGCTGTGTGACACTTCGCCGCAGGAAGGGCAGATCATTCACTCGGACCCAACTAACCTGCTATTAAAGAAGCTGAATACGCAGTTCCAGATGACGGTAAGCGAATTAATGAGTGATTCAAATTGTATATCGAGTGCGTACATGTTTACGGTCACATCTGAACTAAACGTTGGTGTGAGTGAAGGACAGTCTATGATGCATGCTGGATGTGCTCGTGCATTTGGGCCATGGACGCAGGTTGAATGCGAAGCATATGCAGATATTCGTGGTGACCTGCGGGTCTCTAGCGCATCGTGCATATGCACTTAGTTGCTCAAGATTCAGGGTAGTCAGAACCAGCTTCTCGGCTGCATCTGCATCTACTGTTAGTTAGGTTGGTAGTCAGATATGCTCACAAACAAGAGAGTGTCTTCATTGCAACACCTATGCGTTTGTATTCATGTGTTTGGCGCGTGACGTGTAAGCCTTCTTCGTGTAGTTTGTTTCCTGTGATTTATAGCCAAACACCGGAGCATAATCGTAGACTGGGACGAGCACGGGAGTGAATTACTGCAATGCGGCAATAGAGTACCAGGGCTCCTTTTATTATCATACATGGACTGGTTGTAAGGTAGCTTAGCAAGTGCAATCTTTTGTGAATTCACGAGCCTGCTGTTGGAAGATAGAATCCAAGTGTATGTGCTCGTTTCATCGAACGAAACTCAATTCTGGCGACACTTGCATTCACAACCACAACGCAGAGTCTAGTGTCATCAGAAGAAGATTCCAGGAAAAGGAATCTGCAGAGCGCACAGTTAGACTCGGGCGAAGGGTCGTCCGGCACGAAACATACCAGGGTGGAGTGAAGCGGGTATGCGAGGATACCTATAGACAAAGTGACGCCTGGAGAATAGGCACCGGCATGTGCTACGCCGATGAACGCCTCGGTTGGCTGATCTCATACGTTATATTATGCAACGTGTGTGTGTGCACTTCATTACGGCATATTGCGCGATTTGACTGATCACGTGGGTCATAGTGGAATAGGGTTAAAGGACACGGACTCCACCCAGCTGCTTGAGTGCCGCCAGATGTTGTTATGTAGCGGGCATCCAGTATGCTGTCGTAGCTAACGTATCGTTGTTGGATTTTGCTTCGCTAGCCTGCGACTATGCAGAAGCGACTCAGCTGCATACCCTCATATATGGGATATCTGCGGAGTGCCTGGCCTGGATTCCGTTTAAGGCAGTTTGGAGCTTATTTCATTTCCCACAATTATCCTAATCGTCAGGAGAGATATGGCGTCTGGAGATTGGGATCATGCTATCGGAGGGGGCCTCCACCGCTACTGGTTGTGGTGTGTCAATGAACCGAGATGCGTGCACCATTCATCGCCTGTAGATGATATGGATGCATGTGTTTACTCAAATCAAGAAAATGAAAAAGGTCTGGTCATGAGCCGGCGTGTAGGATGTAGATTTGAGTGAATGGCGTTACAGATATTTCGGTGTGTGTAAGGGTATCTCGGTCAGTGACTTTCGATTGGTTAGTGACTTTCGATTGGCCAGTGACTTTCGGTTCATACAGAGGCATACGCTCGACAGTATTGCTGACAGCGGGAGCGCTATAGTTGGATGCGTTTAAACACTACAAATGTCCGTTGAATCTGGAGGTTGCATAAGGGAATCCTTTGATACGCAATAGCGCCGATTTCAAGGACTGTACTCGCTTGCGGAAAAGACCCACTTGTTGGCAGGCGGCCCTGCAGTCTATCCCTTATTAATGTGCACCACTGAAAATTGTAGAATCCTGCACACGCGCACATACATTGGGTGTTTATTGGCACAGAGGTGTAGATGAGGAAACGCGCTAAAATGCACTTGCCATATATCGACACAACAAAATAGTTTACAGCGACAGATGCCGGATGTTCACAGTACTATGCGACAACACCCTGCGCCTTGACCACTGATAGCTTTTAGCTTAAAACCAGACGGCGGCTGACAGCAATATACAGTATTGCGCTGTGGCTTTCCGTTAATATTACTGGCTGTACGTTACGCATGAACTAAACGAAAGGGTTATTTATCGTAACTATTTTTACGTCTTCACTTTACACGCTTTCACCTTAGATGTCATCGGTACTCAGTACACTGATGCAAGTGCGTATCTGTGTCATCACCTGCCTGCACGGATCAATACGCTCTTCGTCAATAGTGCCATGCCATTTAACTAAATAGACAGGCTACATTGCCTGCATTGATATAGTATTTAATCTCGTGTGGGACTGTGGTGTGGTATATAGTGTACGGCAGGTGTATGCTGACCCATTCCAAGACTTTCGTGTGGGACTGTGGTGTGGTATACCGTGTACGGCAGGTGCATAATGACCCATCCCAAGACTTTCGTGTGGGACTGTGGTGTGGTATATAGTGTACGACAGGTGCATAATGATCCATCCCAAGACTTTCGTGTGGGACTGTGGTGTGGTATATAGTGTACGACAGGTGCATAATGATCCATCCCAAGACTTTCGTGTGGGACTGTAGTGTGGTATAATGTGTACGGCAGGTGCATAAT
>NW_014040390.1:0-14191 GCF_001186125.1 Sphaeroforma arctica JP610 | reverse complement strand
GTGTGGATAGATAGTGTACGGCAGGTGCATAAAAGACCCATCCCAAGACTTTCGTGCGGGACTGTGGTGTGGTATATAGTGTACGACAGGTGCATAATGATCCATCTCAAGACTTTCGTGTGGGATTGTGGTGTGGTATACCGTGAATGGCAGGTGCATAACGACCCATCCCAAGACTTTCGTGTGGGACTGTGGTGTGGTATATAGTGTACGGCAAGTGCATAATGACCCATCCCAGGACTCTCGTGTGGGACTGTGGTGTGGTATATAGTGTACGGCAGGTGCATATTGACCCATCCCAGGACTTTCGTGTGGGACTGTGGTGCGGTATACCGTGAATGGCAGGCGCATAATGACTCATTTGTCTACGATGGTGGTGGTAATGGGGGCCGAGCGGTGGATGGCTAGGGTTTCTTTTGCGTGATGGGGTGAAGTATAAAGCTTATTGTAGTGTACTTAGAAGCACATGCTATTGCCACAGTATCCCAACATTGCCTATCACCTATATGTAAAAAAACGGCACGCGACTCTACGTTGACTACGATGGTGGTGCTCACGGGTTGAAGGGCGGCTTGACGGATTGCTGCGTAGCTTTCTCTCTGTCTCTTGTGTGTTTCAGACGCTCTTTTGGACATCATATATATGACGGTGGTTTTCGAGGTTAGGATGTACATACACAAGGTTCCGAATAGTTTCATAGACAGTTTGTTTTGTAAGGTATTGGCTCAATAAACGTCTTGAAAAGCTGAAACCCACATCTCACCTTCCTAATTTGTTCTGAAGACTTTATGTATCTCTCATCCGTTTGAGTGTATTGTTTTAGATTTCTGCTGCGATCGTCCAGCCCAGGACATTACGATAAGCTACCCTATCCTTCGTGTACAGACTGCATCTGGCGTTTTGGGATTCAACTAAGACATCTAATGTGATAGTCGAGCGGGCAAGTGGCGCTTTCAGAAATGATACAATTCGCTGCAAATCGATAGAAGTATAAGACTTACCCGTTCCGTCGACGGGAATGCGAGTATAAATAAGTCAGACACTTCTTAGGACTGAATAATATAGTCTTAGAACTATCAAGATTCTCGATGCAGCACGACTGTAGCAAAACTCATCAATGTGATACAATACGGATCAAGTACTTCTCACACAAGTAACAGTACCTCCATCTCAATCTGACATTGGCCTGTCTTGATGAGACCACCTTGACTGCAAAGGGCTGCTTGCATGTGGTGCATTTCTGGACCTCATTTGAATCATGCTTGGCAACTACAAAGGTCATAGCGAACGAGGATGCCTTACGTCGAGAGGCGAAGGGATTTTGTCATATAGACCAATATACTCTTCTGTGAGTTGGGTTAAGATCTATCGTACTAACGGACTAACAGTTTTTCAATACCATTATAATTTTAATTTTGTTGAGTGTACAACTAATTATTTGCATGCTACTAGTCGCAATAAATTATATTTGTGTAATGCCGCTCGCTTTGGACACAGGCTGTGTATTGTCAAAATCGCCGCTCAGATCGAAAGCCTTATCTCATATTATGCTTGACCTTTCGCAATACCTCGACCCAACGGACTTCTGAGTGAACTGAGTAATTTAAGTCATTTCAATACTGTCACTTTAACTGATAGGTTTCAAGTTGAATGTCCTCTTCCAAATCTTGTTGTGAATTCGGGCCTTGTTGCTGAAGTTGATTTTGCTGTTGATTTTGCTGTTGATTTTACTGCTGATAATGGTGCAGATGCAGGTTCTGGTTCTGGTTCTGATTTTGGTTCTGGTTCTGATTTTGGTTCTGATTTTGGTTCTGGTTCTGGTTCTGATTTTGGTTCTGATTTTGGTTCTGGTTCTGGTTCTGGTTCTGATTTTGGTTCTGGTTCTGATTTTGGTTCTGATTTTGGTTCTGGTTCTGATTTTGGTTCTGGTTCTGATTTTGGTTCTGGTTCTGATTTTGGTTCTGATTTTGGTTCTGGTTCTGATTTTGGTTCTGGTAATTCTGTACCGTATCGGCACTCTCTAAACCTGCTTCAGAATTATGCGAATTCGAGCTCGACTGTATTGAGCCCCCCCCTCTGGATGCGGTTCATTTTTTTGTGCTACATATTGTTTTGGTTCTGAGGCGATTCCGCTGAGCCTGACACTCGGTCGCTTTTGTGCCTGGTATCCACTATAACAACTATCACTCGAAGCACGATTACTTCGTTGCGCGGTGCAGGCTCGGCCGCCCTGATTCAAATGGGTAACCTGACCAGGCTGAAGTCCGCTGTTAAATTCATATTGTGGGCGGCTTCCGGAGTTAAAAGATTGCTGCGCACTAGGGGTCTGTTGCTGACCAGCGTAGTCGAATTGTTGCTGATGCTGATCCCTATTGTTGAACTGCTGTTGATCCCTATTGTTGAACTGCTGTTGACCCCAATTGTTGAGCTGTTGTTGGCCCCCGTTGTTGAACTGTTGCTGATTCCCGTTGTCAGACTGTTGTTGATTTCCAATGTTTAACTGTCGCCGACTCCTTGAACCAAACCCTTGCTGTCCATTATTATCGAATTGTGACTGTCCATTGTTATCGAGTTGTTGCTGTCCATTATTATCGAGTTGTTGCTGTCCATTATTATCGAATTGTTGCTGTCCATTATTATCGAATTGTTGCTGTCCATTATTATCGAATTGTTGCTGTCCATTATTATCGAATTGTTGCTGTCCATTATTATCGAATTGTTGCTGTCCATTATTATCGAATTGTTGCTGTCCATTATTATCGAATTGTTGCTGTCTATTGTTATCGAATTGTGACTGTCCATTGTTATCGAGTTGTTGCTGTCCATTATTATCGAATTGTGACTGTCTTCCAGGATCGAACGAAAGCTGACAACCTACAAACGTACAGCGATAAAAACATGATCAGTATTCTATAGAAAATTAAAAGGTCTTACGAATATACAGAAAAGCTTACATTTTTAAATCTGTAAAACAATACATACAACCGTGCGTGCATATATGCGACTGGACAAAAGAATAGTGTGTAAAAAAGCATGTTGTATTTGCATACAAACATATGAAGCCTCGTATGATCTACTATAATGAAGTAGCACAACTGTCGCTAACACTGAAAAGCTGAACATAACACATCCCCATAAGCGAGTAAATAAATCATCTTCTAACTCTGACTTTTCTACACAAACAATGGTACAACTATCCCTCTTTTAGTCGCCCGAGTTTTCACTTCACTAGTACAGGGACTCTCACCAAGAATTCAGTATCGATAAAACCTCAAATTGCAAGTTACAAAGGGGAAGATGCCCCTCCCTGGTCTGGACATGTACACAATTTCAGTAAGAAAAAACCCCCTCAATGATCCGAAATCAACTCACTTAGACAAACACAAACAAAAACACAATATTTACAAGTACATATATATAGAAATACATACACATATACACATTGACGTGTAAATATAAACACGTACACTTTAACATATATATATACATATTCATATATACACACATACACACACATTGACGTGCAAATATAAACATATACATACATATATATATATACACATATACATACATTGACGTGTAAATATAAAAACGTACACTTTATATATATATATACATTGACGTGTAAATATAAAAACGTACACTTTATATACATATATACATGCACATATGAGAGTGAGGTGAATGATACTATAGACTGAGTGTTTGTAATAAGTGCAATCATAACCACCTGTAGTGGAGAGAGTTAATGAAAGAGACTATAGACTGAGTGTATGCAATAAATGCAATCATAACCAACTGGTGTGGACAGAGTGAGGTGAACGAGACTATAGACTGACTGTTCAAAATAAGTACAATCATAACATACATACATGTACATTGACGTGTAAATATAAACACGTACACTTTATATATATGTATATAAAACATGTACACTTTATATATATATATACATACCCAACACATACATATACATTGACGTGTAAATATAAACAAACACACTTTATTTATATACATGTATATATATATGCTAAAAAATACGTAGAAGTAAAATCGATCAGCGATTCAGAACCAGTTTCTTTCTGCCTGTCACCCAAAATCAAAACGGGTAGAACAAGAACTTTCGGATATGGATGCAGATAAGACATTTCAGCAGAAGATGCAAAATCAGTGTACTGGAAAGGGAAAGAACGACTAAGCACGTAATTACGTAACACAAAGGCTCCGGAAACCGTTCGCTCATATATTTGATGTGATGTGGAATTCTTGGCCACTTAATTTTGAACGACACACCGCATTGTGCTGACACTCCAATTCCTCACGAGCCTAACTTACCCTTCGAAGGTAGTCGGTCTAAGCTCCGCATCTAGGTCCATTGTACAAAAAAGAAACATGTCAATTAATCATAATGTCGATATATAATGTAAACACTAAATTTTCGTGACTAGTGGATGAGATGTGCGAACATTGCATTATTCATTTTCCTACGTAAAAATATAACACCCCCACAAATTGCAGACAACCACCGATTCGTAAGTATGAACCAGTACATTTTTTTCTACAATCATACCTGTTGCTGCGCGCCCTGACTTTGGAATTGTCCTGGACCTAGACCTTGTTGTTGGCCCTGATCTTGCTGTTGTTGTGAGCTGCCAATCTGTAGTTGCTGAGGCTGATCGGGTTCATACGGCTTAAACTCTCCCCCTCCTCGCGGGACCATGCGCTGCTGCTGCTGCTCCCACTGTTGCTTGCGCTGCTGTTGCTGCTGCTCCACCTGGTCATTCTGCTGCTGTTGCTTCTGCTGCATCTCTTGCTGCGTGTTCAGTCGCTGCTGTTGCTGCTGCAGCGCCATCAGCTGCTGCTCCTGCTGTTGCTGCTGCGCATCCAGCTGTCGCTGCATTTGCTGCTGCTCCAGTTGTCGTTGCTGTTGCATCTCTTGGGTCATGGTTTGCTGTTGTTGTTCATTTGTTTGGCGCTGTTGTATATTGGTTCGCGTCTGCTGTTGCTGCTCGTACTCCAACTGCTGCTGTAGCAGTTGCTGTTGTTGCTTCTGATACTCCAAAGGCGGCCGATACTGGCTCTGCGGTTTGTAGAAGTTGTGGTTGTACCCGTCTCTGGATTTCAGGTACTCTAGCAGGGCTCGCTGGCCAGCTTTGTAAGCATACGAAGCGGCCTACAGCAAATAATATAAGTAATAATTAGTATTGATGCGATACCTTAGCGCAATAGGTGCACGTATACCACATTTTCGACGAGTGAAGCCTAAACTTGACAGCACAAATTGACCTCGACAAGTGACAGACAGTTACATTCGGATGATACACTTACAGTGAAGTCCATGGCATCTCTCTGGTCTAAATCAGCCCCGGCATCGAGCAGGACGCCCATGAAATTTTGCCAACCAAACTCGGCCGCAAGGTGCAGTGCCGTCTGTGATATATTGACGAGGAAATTGGTCTGTATCAGTACTTAGACACAGCCACCAATGTAACGCGGAAATTTGACACATTTACTAACTTTATTTCATGCATACATAAATTATATTGAATTCAATATCATTTCGCATTTTTCATATTGCGAATAAAAACTTCCTTGATCAGCTGGTTCTTAATCAAATCCAAATTACATTGCATTTAACCTACCATGCTGGTATCCGGTGACCCCCCTACGGGCGGTAGAAACCGCATTTGACCCAAAACCATGATGCTTTCTCTAAACTTCTGTAACATGACGTCCTCTTCGAAGCACAATTTCGATAGGAATGCCACTTCCTCCGGTGACTAGAACCAGATAATAACATACATATTTAGTTCAAAAAGGAAAAAAAAAGGAAAAAAGAAGAAGAAAAGCCAGACTTTCTGGCTGATACGCTTGGAATACGTGGCTATGTTCAACATATCCTCCCAAGAAGCCGAACTATACATCCACATCTCCTGGAAACTCTTAATATGACGTCTCCCATACATGTGTAGCCCAGCGTAACCAAGCTGACCTTGGTCATTTTGATGTGCGATTGGAAGTAAAAGTTGAGCACCAGCGCGTCGTACATGCAGACATACCGCATTTGAGCCGGGTTGGCGCTGCTCCATCATTTCCGAAAACTCCTCGTGCAATTTTAACATCTCCGTGCCTAGCCCTCGCGAGTCCACGGTGCCGTCTGCTGGGAGGGTTTACGTATTCATAGACTATGTTAGAAAGACTTAAAATATAATTGTATCCCCCATGTCGACTTCGCATTATCAGAGCCCGCGTCACACGCGCTTCGTTGACAAAATTTACATACAATTGTGAGCATAAATCTCATAGGGCAGCTGAAAGAGATTCACACCAATTTATCTGATGAGAGGTACAAAAGTTCCGTCCCAATCAATGATAGTATTCCGCAAAACAATAAATAAGAGCGCATGTTATAACAAGCAAACGCGGTGATGCAGACTAGACGACATGGATTCGCAAACGAAGCGTAGGATAGCAATCGTGCAAGAGTCAAGAAGGCATACATTTTCGCGGCAGCGGTGTTGCATTGGACCTGTGTTCGAACATCAACATATTTTCTCCACAGTATATCTGTTTGTTAGCGACCTTCACCAAGGCCGTCAACTGGAAATTTATGCGTGCAAATTTAAAGGCGCACAAGGGTATATGAGCCCTGATACTAGAACGAGCGCTGAAAGGGAGTAAGATGAAAAGTAAGGAATGCAAGTCGGGTTGGTGAAACTGCACATGTTTTCTAATGCACAAGCAGGTTAGTGCAATTGTAACTTGTATAACATATCTGGCGTCATAGAAGCTTCCAGCTTCACTTGCACACATGCGCAATGCAATGACTCGATCGCAAATTGGAAGCAGAGAGTCAAGCGCCAGCACAACGAAACGCAAGACATCGGCACCGACAGTGCACTATACAAACACTATCTTAAGTATGCGGACAACATCTCTTCCTATATTACCTGAGTCATTTTCGAGTGGATGGCGGGTGCATGGAATCTGTAGTACATCTGGCCGTTGTTGTTGACAATCGGATTGGTGAAGACCGGGGGATGTTGGCCGAAGGCTACACTGTAGCTCATATTGCTCCATCCGAATTGTTGCACTATACTTTCACTAATCTTGATCACAGCCGTGATAGGATCGCCCTCCAAGCCATTGGTCACAGAAAGCGAGACAAGCTTCAACCCTATTCTCAAATGTACAGAGGTGACTGAGTGGGCAGGAGGAAGCTCCAAAAATTAAGCTAGCATACGAGTATATTATGCAATATGCATAATGCATTATAAACTACAGAGCTTTTGATACAAAAAAGAGGCTACTCACCTTGAAGTATAGCGTACGATGAGCAGCTGGCAGCGCTGCCAGCATTCTGTTGTGGTCCATGACTTCCTCCATGTGAAGAATCCTGCCTATTCTGATCGCGTTCTATCAATACAGCCCATTAAGATATTGAGTTGATGTGTTGTAGATGATTAAATGCGTGACCATTGGGTATACTGGTGTGATGTCGAAACACAAAAGGGTCGCGTTAATATAATCATTAATGACGATAGAAATATAAGCAACGATTCCGGTATACATAGATATAAGGAACGATATTACACCCACATCCACGCCCATATATATATATATATAAACATACATCCATACATACATACATACATACATACATACATACACATATAGTACATACATACGAAGGTAAAAAGGTACAAACATACATACACGTATGTAATTATACGTGTATATATGTACTATGTGTGTATGTATGAATGTATGATATATATATTATAAATTAAGAATAAATACACACACGTATACTATGTGTGCACAAAATACTCTCGCTTAATATGAGGGATATGAATGTTGATAAACTCGACATTGAATGAAGAAACACCAATTCTTCTTTCTACAGGTAAAATCTCCAAATCGTAGACCCGCTTGAAGGCACTCGACTCAGCATCACAGCAGTTCAAAAACAAGCATTGACCGCCATACAATAATAAAGCAACATACCTGGGTACGCATGTCATGTGGAGTACCCAACAGACCATACATAGACAACGAATTGCTCTTCATATGTATTTTCACATCCATCAGTCACATATTTCACAAATAAATTTACTATATAATAAGCTCCCAGATTTGTTCCTGTGAATGGTGTTCTAGTAGTGCAACAGTTGATCATTACCAGCAGGTTGACTGTGTTGGCTTCGAAGGCTCCCGTTGCTCTGACTGTTACCATCAAAGCTGGGTGCATGACTATGGTGGCTAGGGTTATTGCTGTTCTGAGCGTAAATAATATGCGGGCCAGGGTTCACATTAGAGCCCGAATTGACCATTCCATTTTCATACGCCGTCGCCTATTCGAATGGGGAAGGAAACATTTAGTGGAAAGTACAAAGCGTATGTAACATAATAGTAACTAGCTCATAAAGAACTGCTAGTTGACTTTTGGTTGAAGTGGTCGAGCAAAGAGCGTGTGGGCGACATTTTACAAGCTATAGTAATAACCGCTAAATTCCGAGCGTGCAGTATGTGTATATGCAATTATCACGAAGCCACTCAGAAGCAAAAGGCATATTCAGTGCTCAAGATATACATAGCAGATATCCCAAATTGCAACAGACATACTGGATCTCCGCTCGATCTGATATTCGTGTTGTTCCGTGAGTTCCCAGGCTTGGGCGGGTACCTGCAGATGGGTTGACAGAATGTATATAATTATAGCCATGCGAATATGGTTCCCACAAAAAGAATTGGCCCTTGTTCAATTTCATATCGGTAACACAGATATATCACTTCTGATTGAGCTTGAATACACCGAACACCATACCAGAAAACGACCGATTCATAACCCAACCGATGTAATTATGCGTGAAAATTGCAATATCGACTAAGCTACTATATAAAAGTCGTTCACACAACAGCTGGAGTCGAGGATGCAATATCCATACTGTCAGCAGACACAACGTGCGGATTGTGAATAGCAGAGAACCCAGTTAGCACATCAGGGACGATAAATCTGTACACAATCGAGCTCCGCCAAATTCAACCTAGAGTAGGCATAATCTTAGACAAGTCGTCAACTATAGATGCTCTAAATGTATGGCGAAAGCGGCTGTGACTCCAATAACTATGGGCATAACGATGACTATTGTGCGGTCGCGAGTATTAAGATTTCCAAGGCATCTTGTAGCATTCTATCATTTGACATACCCAGCCCTTGACGAGTTTGCCATTGGTGTCCCTGGTCTCATTTTCTTCGCCGGAGAATTAGTATATACATCCCCGACGTTGTTTCCATGTATACTCCCAGTGTGGTGACTGCCTGTATGATGACTTTTGTTGTCAGCGTGCCCATCTTCAGCCTGACCAGCAGCGGCTGCATCACCTTTATCCTCTGACGCATTCTTCGCCTTTTCAAGTTCTTTAGCCTCCCACGCTTCAGCCTCAGCTGTGTATATTTGATGTGATTGACAGTGAAAAAAAAGGCCAACAGAACAATCGATCCCTCCGGAATTCAGTGAAGACACACGCACGCCCAGCGAAAGGGGTTCAACTGGGACAAAAAAAAAGAGTACAGGAATACAGAGCAAACATTTCGAACGTGCCGAGGAAGCAAAATTTGTCAAAGGCTTCAAAACAGAGGGAAAATAATATGAAGATTAATAGACAAATATACACATACCAGCTTTACTTGGCTCAGAGAGTCTCCTCGCACGTTTAGGTCTGGGCCCGTCCACTGTAATCTTGACCTTCAGTTCCAGGACAGCCTCCATTGGTGGATGTGTTTGGAACTTAAGAATCAATCTGAAAGCTTTCCCGCGGCCTGATCTACCTACAAATCGGAATCCGCTAAAGTTAGCAACATTAGCTCTGAAGTACGCGTTACTGTTCCGCAATTCCCCTTGATTGCCATCTGACGTGATAGCCACAACCTGCACTTCGGTTCCATCTGGTATGGGCTCGCTGGAGTATACCACAAAGGGTACCGCCAAAGCCTTGTTGCATCTCCAATGGTGAGGCAATTGTGACGTCGTGATAGATGGTACGCTCGTCTTCAGTCTATAGCCGGATACGCGCCGTCGTCCACTTACACTGCCATTCTGACTTGCATCCTCTGCTTCAGTACCCCTTGATCCAGGCGGCTGTGACTGCTGCTGCGGGACATTAGCTGCTTCTGCTGCGATAGCCAATTGAGGCTGTGCACGCAGTGTGTGTGCATATTTAATATCGCCCGGCCCTTGTGAACTGTTGAATCCCTGATTCTGTTCTGGGGTGATACTGTCCGAAGGCACCCTTTGCTCATTCATAGGAGATGGAATATTCCGCATATATTTGTTATCCCTCACCAACGCCCCTGTACCGGCCTGCTGTGGATGCCTTTGCTGCTGAGACTCAGCCTCCTCTTGCGAAATAAATTGTGGTTGCTGACACTGGTAGTTCTGTTGCGAGTGTGTGTTTGAGTGTCGCATCTGCCCGTTGTTACCATTGGCAACATTGTAACTACCTCTACTACTAGCACTCGTGCTCGAAGGCCCACCGCTGTTTGCATGTGGTGGTCCGTAGCTTCGGCCCTGCATGTCTTGTCCCGTATTTTGATTGTTACTGTTGAAACCTTGATTGCGCATAGGTGCTTGCAGCGTATTCATATGCGAGTTGGCTTGTGGTGGCTGCAATACACCTTGGTCCCCAAGTTCATCCGAATTGCACGTGGGTCCCTGAGCACCAAACCGCCCCGTTCCCCGTCCCTCTCGCTCAGATGTTACGTGTGTGCTATTACTGCCGTTGACTTGAGTGAAATTATTCACATTATTAGCGCTACCGTTGCCGTCACTATAGCCGGCCTGTGGCGTATTAGAATATTGCTGAGGTTGACGATTGGGATTGTATGTCATGATACGCGGAGTCCCGTTATTTGATCTGCCTCTGTTATCGTAGGGGTGCGATTGTGGGTTTGAGTAACCGTTGTGTTGTGATTGACACTGAGCTCTCGGTCCGACATTGTACTGAGATCCTGACTGATTGTTATAGCCTTGGGCATTCGAATCATGCTGTTGCGGCTGATGCTGTGAGTGATGCTGTTGCTGGTGGTGTTGTTGCTGGTGGTGTTGTTGCTGGTGGTGTTGCTGCTGTTGCTGGTCTTGTTGCAATAGTTGTTGCTGTGCGTGTTGCGGGTGGAAGTGATAGTGTTGCTGTTGATGCTGATTTGGGGTTCGTTGTTGTTGAGATTCATCTACTTGATCATGTCGTTCTTGATTTTGATCTGTAACTTTACTATTGCTAACACTTTCAGTGGGCGGGTCGCCCCTATACTGCACTCGCGGGCTGCTCATCGTGATTCAGCGTCATATACTTGCGATTCCGCGTTCAGCCAGAGTTAGGTTCCGCAGATTGAATTTTTCTGCAATTTAAGGCGATTAGGATAAATATGACTGAAGTAATACCTTGTAATGTACGTATATTTAGTTTGAGGTCGTTCATGACACTGTATGTGGCGTAATTAGAGTCAAATACTAATCGATTAGAGTTTAGAAGGAAGTACGTTTGCGATACGTTTTTCGTCCGTCTGTTGCTCCTGTTGTGTGCGTCGCTTGTGATGTGGTTCACTTGATGGTATGGTATCACATGAAGTATGGAGTTGCTGTGTCGCACATAGGTTCAGAACTGATACCTCTATTCTGGGGTTAGCAAGTATTTGTCGAGAGCTCCGATGAGTACACAATCACCGCGTTTTCGGTCGGTTAGATTATACTGCGCTTGTAAAAATTGAAGAAAAAAAAAGTTTTTTCTACTGTTTTTGCATTGTTTTATTCATTTATTTAGGAAAAAAAAATTTAAAAACAAATTCAAGCCTAAGCATCTGACCAGGTTTTTGGAGTTTTTTTTTTTGATGTTGACAGTTGAGACTCTTGTGCGTCTCGTGTATAGAGAGAGATAGATAAATACCGGTTTTATATTTTATGTAGTACAGTCATACTGAGAAGGTATTGAAAAATAGGGGTTTATTATACGTCTTCTAAAAACAAATTCTCGATAACTCAAATTTTGTGGTTATATCAACTATAACTAATAGAATATGTGCTAGTTACTCCGAAAAAAAGAAAATAGAAGTTGTGGTAATTATTAATAGCCGTTCCCGAAACTATGTGGCATATTGGGAATGTATTATACACTAATACAACAGGAATTGGAGGAATTAAATTTTTCGTTTGCTATATTAGTTTGAATACTATTTAAAAATATATATACCTCCCCCCCCCAGTCCCAGGCCCTCTACTACAGCTACTAGTAGTAGAGCTCCCAGGCCACAGCCCCCAGCGGCCCAGCGGGCCCCTGTCGAGTCTCCAACTCTCCATTCTCCAGGCCCTCACCCCCAGACCAGTCTCCAGTTTTAAGTCTCCAGTCTCCTTCCCCTGTGCTCCACTCTCGGAACCTCACTAACCTAAATCCGATTTGTGTTTTAATTTAACGTTGCAACGTTTTCAAGAAAGTATACGTGACGTTTTCCTTCACATTGATAGCTGTGAGCTAGAGTGAGGTGTCCTACTTTTCTTGCGGTTGGTTGGGGTCCACAAGTGATTGTGGCTAATATTATTGAATTAGACAATCTAAACCAAGTTAAACCGTGAATATATTTTAGGTCAATATTTGATGTAAACGTTGTAAATACATAATATCAACCCGAAAGTAAAAACGTTGTAAAAATATATTTAGCCTTCACACGACACACAGCTCTCATAAGCTACTCTACTACTAAATAGTAGTGTAGCCGATGGTGGCCAGACCAGTGAGGCCTCATCAGTCATCAGGGTGATCAGGCCACACAACACAAGTCTAACCTCATAATTTTTTTCGTTGCAACGTTTAATTTTTTAAAAAAGTATACGTAAAACGTTATACTTTTATATCCACAGAGTAGTCCTGGATATATATATATATAGGGTCATTCGTCAGATCATATGGTTGGACCTATTTTTACCCGCCAAAGTCCTACGGACGTTAGTCCGTTCAGCCATATTTTCTTTCTTCTCTAGAGAGACCTAGAGGGTGCTGCCAAAGCTATATGAGTGTGCCTGTTGGAATATCGCTGCCCCAAAGTGCCTACCAATTGTCAGTGATTGGTCAGTAGCTCGGTCAGTTGCGCGTTTCGTGGCCAGAATATGGCGAAAAGGTGCATCTACCAAGTCGAAAATCAAATTATTTTAGGCCAATATATTTGCAAAAAACGATGCAACGTTTAAAAATCAAAAGTATACGTAAAACGTTGTACTTTTATATCTTCAATGCCTTACTTTTTAAAAATGAGGTTAGACACAAGTGAGGGTCAAAAGAAAACTCCCCTATTTTAACAAAATAAATAAATAGTATTTTTTTTTTTCCACACACAGGCCACAGGCCCACAGCCCACACCTACCCACACAGCCGCAGGGGTGGCAGGGCACTAATTTAAGGGGATGCAGGGCTAAGCTTATTCCGTTCTGTGGGTACCGAATAAAAGTTTAACGTAAACGCATATTTATTCAATTTTTTATAGCTCAGAAGGCTATGAATTTTTACTTTATAACGGTAATAATGAATCAGAATGGCCTACCTAAGATACTTCTACAGGACTGGTTAGTACATTCAACTCTTCACGAACTCAATTTTATTTGTGTATATATATTTACTTCTCTATTTAAGAAAAATAACTCTTTGTGAACAAAACTCCCCGCAGAGCGGAGTGAGCCGAGCTCGGTAGTTATTGCGTTGTCGGTATTTAATTCTGGATGTATATTGCGGTACCGAAATATAAATACTTACCTCTGCTTACCATGGGAGGGGTTTTTTTTCTCATTAGGCTATAATGGTAGTCATCAATTTTTCACTCTAACCGCACAAATATAAATCAAACGGACTTTCATTATATATTCACGACCATCTCTGTATATTAGAAGACAACGGACCATCCCTCTAGAAAGAGAAGACCTATTTTAATAAAATATAGGGGATCGAACGTTAAACGTCCGGAGGAGCCGTGAATTATTATATAATATATAATATATCTATTCTAAAATATAATATATACATATATCTATTTTAAAATATACAATATATAAATAAATCTATTTTTATAATATAATATATATATATATATATATATATATATATATATATATATATATATATATACACACACACACACATATATATATAT